>NC_090893.1:34086213-34088713 GCF_036669925.1 Montipora capricornis
AGGGTCGTTCACTGGGGACTGACGCTCGATGTATTTATGCTCCGTGCGTTGGGAATTATGTGTGCGTATGGAGGTTATGTTATGCGTACCGCATTCAGGCGTGTTTATCACGCCTATTGTTGCGTTGCGTTTAAATAGGTTCACCACGTGTTGTACTCTCACTTTAGGTCATTTCAGTGCCTATAATCGACCGTCACTTAGTTTTTTGGCTTGCTTATTATGTCCGATAAAGAAGGCGAGGAGGATCCAAAAGTTATCTCCGTCGGGTCTTTTGAAGATTTAAGGTCTTGGTTTGATAAAAAATTTTCACATCTAAAGCGTGAGCTTTCTGACGATCAACTCAAATTGTCTTCATCCTTGGTGAAGAAACTTAAGACCGAAACGAGCTTAAGCTTCAAGTTTGGCGGCAACAAGAAGCAGTTCGATTTTAATACTGAGACTTTGGAATTCGCTGAAATCTCTGGTTGATCTTGAAAACTCTAAGACTCATCAAGTGTCAGCGCTGATTCTTAAACTCGACGATTCTTCGTCAACGCTACTTCAAAGGGCATAAAGCGAAGGAACAAGCTTATCAGAATAGCTGATAAATCGGAAGCTGGTTGGGCCGCGGTTGACGAGTATCTTTCTGACGAGGTCGCTTCCGGATCTAAAGACGAAAAGAAGATACGTGCTGCTGAGCAGAGAGCGTTGCGTAAGAAGAAGAACGCTCGCAGTGCGAAGTCGGGACAGAAGCTGAGTATCTTATCTGTTACTTTTATTCGTTTCTTTTGCGCGTTCTGACCGTTCTTTATTTTCTTTAGCGTTTAGGAGGTCGTATTATAGCACTGTCGACCTATTCCTCCTACACAATAAATTCATTATTGTGTATTTGCTTGTGTGTGTTTTCATCATTACAGAGTTTAGAGCATAAATAAGTTATTTTCGGTACGCAGTTTAGACAATAAATGTAGTTATGCTCGGTGCGTTGGGAATTATGTGTGCGTATGGAGGTTATGTTATGCGTACCGCATTCAGGCGTGTTTATCACGCCTATTGTTGCGTTGCGTTTAAATAGGTTCACCATGTGTTGTGCTCTCACTTTAGGTCATTTCAGTGCCTATAATCGACCGTCACTTAGTTTCCCCTTTCTTCCTTTGTTCTTCACAGGTCATTCAACGGTTAACCACTTCCTCGGGGTTTTTATCGGCTGTCTCCTCTATCACTCCTAGAAATTTTACTAATTTTCGTCCTCAAACGTCAAAGGGCAACTTACTTGATATCAGGTTTGTCCGTATGTGTTTACTCGCATATGCTGATTTTTTCCGCATTTCCGAGCTTTTAATTATTAGGAGATCTAATATTGTTACTGAAGATCTTTACCATAAGATTTTCATAGAAGTTAGAAAGACTCATAAGTACAGAGAGGGTTCCTGGGTTTATACTGCCAAGACTGGCAAATTTACTTGCCCTTATACATACCTTATTAAGTACTTTGAAGTTGCCAGGATTCATTTTCAGATCTTTACGGTACGACAAGAATTTGAAGGGCAACGTCTTGTCTTCAAAGCCCCTCACTGCTAGCAGGGCGGGTGAAATTCTTAAGGAGAAGTTGAAAGCTATTGGATTAGACCCTTCTAAGTTTAGTGATCACAGCCTTAGGTCCGGAGGTGCTACTTCCGCTGCTAATCTGAATGTTCCAGATCGGCTCTTCAAAGTTCACGGAAGATGGAAGTCAGATGCAGCTAAAGACGGCTATGTCCACGATAAACTCGACTCGCGTCTTTATGTTCCTTTGCATATTGGAATTTAATTTATTCAATTTTTGTAAGAGTGAGTTTAGATTCAGTTTGTATCTTTCTATCATTTATACTTCTGTTTTCATGTAAGTTGTGTATTTTTAGGAGGTCGTATTATAGCACTGTCGACCTATTCCTCCTATACAATAAATTCATTATTGTGTATTTGCTTGTGTGTGTTTTCATCATTACAGAGTTTAGAGCATAAATAAGTTATTTTCGGTACGCAGTTTAGAAAATAAGGCATATTTCAAACGATTCCAACCAAAGTTAGGCAAAACTGACAACCATTAATAATCAAGGCATGCTTATATACTGTGCTTGAGGACTAATGAATATTAATGGATTTGAATAGCCAACTGGTTTGCCTCCGGCCAGTTGGGATTCTTAACAGTTGTTGTTATTGTTCTGTTCTGTTGTTTCGTTGTGTTTTATTGGCCCTGAAAAGCCCCATTGGGGAGCGGTTAAGTATGTATTGTATTAGCTTATATTGTGTTGTTATTGTAAGATTTAACAGGGGAGCTGCATCTTCATCTTGTCTCAATCCATTAGAGGACTCAAGGTCACAGTAGGCAAGGTCAGCAGACAATTTGACGAATACAGTTTAATTTATTTCCTTGATCCTGAAACATATGGATTCCGATAGTTCACAGTCATTTTATTACTTCATCCTGCGTAAATAAAAAGTATCTTTTGCAAGCGAACGAAAGCTTACTTCAGTACAG
>NC_090893.1:34096213-34103713 GCF_036669925.1 Montipora capricornis
ATTTTTGCAGTCATTGTAAAAAACAGGTTGATCAGTGTTGTGTAAACAGAAGGTGTAGTACGGCATCGAAATAGATGCGGTTACAAATGAAACCGCATTCGTGTAAATTATTAACTTCTTACTAACCGAGCGCGAGGGCCGTACTGGGGAATATTGGCCCGAGGTCGTGGCAGTACGGACCGAGCACAGCGAGGTCCGCACAAAAACGACCGAGGGCCAATATTCCCCAATATGGCTCGAGCTAGCTCGGTTAGTAAGTAGTTTATTATATGGTTTTTTAATTACCTTTTGCTTTGTTTTTGCAAGCCCGTAATTGGCCCGTGGGCATTACGGGAGAATAATGCCCTACAATTCAGTCAATTAGCCTATCAGAGCGCATGTTACATCGGCTACAAACACAAGCCATATAATAATTAACAATTATTCACCGAAGGCGAAGTGATTATCGGTGAATATTCACCTCGACATTGTCTCGGTGAATACTCACCGATAATCACTGAGCCTGAGGCGAATAATTGAGCCAATGAGAGCGCGCTATTTTGTATAATCACCTGTGTATCTATACTAATAATTATTAATTGCTGTCAATGCGGGATACTTTAAATGCAAGCGAATCTTTAGTAATTTTTAGTCCATAATAGACCTTTTTCGCTTGTACATTTTGATTTCCCAATACAGGTCATGTGATAATACTCAAGAGGTTTGGTCCTTTGTTTTGTTCATCAAAAAGAGTGCATGCAGACATACTCATGCTTGCTTGATAATCACTGAGCCTGAGGCGAATAATTGTTTTAGTATAAATACACAGGTGATTATTTCAAAAAAGAGGGAAAAAAAACATTTCAACGCGAAATCATCTTCACTTACACTGTACAGTGGCAAAACGACTACTGGCAGCCATTTTGTCCATCGAGGTGATTAATGGCTGATAATCCGAGATAGCGAGCCAATGAGAGTGCGCGATTTTGTATAATCACCTGTGTATTTATACTAAGAACATATAATAACCCGACTCTAGTTATAGTTGACACGTAGAATTAAAATTAGTGACATGAAGAATGCAATTTCTCTGGAAAATTTGGTACTGAAACTCGTGTATGTTTAGTGTGCGTGTTTTGTTTCAACATTAAAATTTCAGTGGCCATAAAATCGCTTTTTAGTGGTGCTTAGAAATTCAAGCGAGCCTTTAGAGGTGCTAGTGGAATAATAAACATGAGTACAATACGCACTAAATCAAATCACAGCCACAGTTCCGTTTTCTGGAACTGTATCGTGGGACTCGACCAATAATACCTCGCGTTTCATCAATGCGCTCGATCACCACGAATGTGCCGGTCTGTTGTTTGTATTTTTCAAAGCGATCCTGTTGACCATGTGCGCAAGAATAAGTGGAGAACTGAAAGAATGAAAGGATGTGAATATAATCACATTATTCGATATTTTTATTGACTTCAAAATCAAGTCTTCCTGTACACTGTATGTCCAATTTTATTAATTTCATGTATTCTCAACTGCCACTGTGCATGACTGGAGAGCTGAAACCAAAGCAAACAAATGTCAAGTCAAACTCTGACTGAGTCTGTAAAAAACCTAGGTAATAGCAAGGCTTTCAGTTGCGGTAGATGAGGTTTTGCCGAGGTCAAAACACAGATTCAATCTGCGGCCAGAAACCAGGCAAATACACAAATGGTTTCCTGTAGTGTACACTGTTGCAAAATTATGGTTACTATTGCCGCCGAAAATGAACATTCTTTCCTGGGCGGTCGAGAGTTTTTCGGCATTTTAATTCAAATACCTAAATGTACATGGGGTTGCCGGAAAATCGCAGTGAATGATTTTCCTCACACTCAATTGCCTTACCTTTTTGGTTGGTTTAATAGACCTTCAAAACAGTGGGAAAGGAATGTAGTTCCAATGTAAGCAGCCGTTCCTTTCGGGGGAACGTTGCGTGACATCCCGAAAGACGGCTGCGAAGGAGACTAAACTGGATGCAGCAAAATCTCCAATATTTCAAGTTGTGCCGAAGGTTTTTTCGTATTTGCATGATTGTGGTTTCAGGCTAAGGTTAACCAGACGCTCTGTGAGCGTAAACTGGGTTGCCTGTTTCTAACTGTTGTATCAGTAGCAAAACACAAGGACACTGAGTTGGGTGAGTAACTACGTACTACTACAATGGAAGAAGCAGGCGAGGGGATTGAGTGCAAATGCAGCATAATTATTTCTCATTTATTCTTAAAGCCACTCAATTCTCTAAACCGGCTGTGTAGTTGCTTGGGCACAGGGAGCAAGTAAAAAACAATGAATTTAGGTTTCAACATTGTTGAGAGTTTAATTTAGGACCCATGAGGAGGCATTAGATTTTAGACGTTGTACAACATATGCAGTTATTTCTTCTATACAGGTAAGCTTGAAGTAATCACGATTTTTTGAGTTAAAAGCTTGGTTGTGCTGGAAGTGAGTTAATGTTGGTGGAGAAAGGCCATATCATAAAATTATTTTGTTTGTTGCTTGTAAGGCTTCCTCTTGGCCTGATTGAAGATCAATGTTCTGTACAGTTGCTTGATCATGTTTGTGCAATTTTCCATTCCACTGTCAGAGTTTACTGAAGTACTAGTCTAGTGGTTCATTGCTTTTGATTTAAGGTATTGCAGGATACTGTTGCAGTGTTTTGATATAAATCTTTTGGAATCCCAGACCATAGCAGGAGCCCATCTGATCATGGGTTCCTGACCATAGATGCAAAGCATTTACTTGACCAGTAATGATCATATATCATTTTGCAATTGTTCATTGATTCATTCATCACGGGAACACTTGAATCCAGAAATGATCTGCTCCCAAAGTCAGTGGTTTCATGGCTCAGTTGGTTATAGCGTTGCACCAGTATTTAGAGGTCACAGGTTCAAACCCTGTGGAAGTCCTGAATTTTTCAGGCTTCTTTACACAATTGCTAAATTTGCGTTCATAACTGCAAGGTTCATAACTTCATTTGAGTTTGAACTTAACAGCCTTAAAATAGTTCTCTTGTTGGATGTATTTCTGTATTTCTGTAGAAAGGTGGAAATTAGAAAACTTTTAGGACCTTTTAACTTTTACAGAGGAGGAATGTGGGTTCGGCTCAAGTGTTTTTGTCTTTAAAGGAATTTACATAACAGAGGAAAGAAAAATTATGCAAGCAATGGAACCATGAAAAGAGTGAAAAGATAATTATTTTCATATTAAAAATGGGGGGCTTTTGAAAGATTTGTTTTTCAGCATGTCACAGGCAAACCAACAAAAAAAGCAATCAGAGTTCTTTCAATAAGAGTCTTACCTAATGTATGACCCTCTGATAACTAGTTGATGGAATTTTCATCCTGAACACCCTAAAAGAAAGAAAGTATTTGATAACAAGGGGATAATAGTTTCAAAGAAATGGATCATTGTAAGTACGTACATATTCATGGGGAGGGATAAGACTTTATTTTTGTGCAATTTAGAAATCTGAAAGCGTACTACAGTAGCAATTAAGAGGCAATAGATCGAATATTAATTCTTCAATATTAATTAGCTGAACCCCGAAAATTTTGCAATGGACCCCCAAATTTGAAAAGCTGGATACATCTCTGGAATGGTATCCCTAGCTTTCCAATCCACCTATGAAATCCTTTGGTGACACTTCCAAGGGCTCCTATCACTACAGGTATGACCTCTACCATTTTGAGTTTCCGCAATCTTCTGATCCCTCTCTTCAAGTCCTGGTATTTTTCCACTTTTTCACCTTCTTTTTCCCCTACTCTTACATCAGCTGCTACAGCAATATCGATGATTATCCCCTTTCGCTCTTTCTCGTCAATTGCAATTATGTCTGGTCTTCTTGCCTCTATCACATTGTCACACTGAACATTGATATCCCACAAAACTTTGACTTCTTCATTTTCTATTACTCCTTCAGGGACATGTTCATACCACTTTTCCATATGCTCCAACCCATTCTTCTTACAAAAATCCCAATGGACTTTCTTTGCTACATTGTGGTGTCGTCTCTTATATTCTTTCTGAGCCAATTTTCACATCCACATACATGTACTAGTAAAGTGTCGCACACTTTCACGGTCTTATCGATGTAGTGCTTTACATAGTTTGTCCTGATGGCCTGTTCCTGTGCGGCACATAACAATGCTTCTGTCCCAATCTTAAGATCACATTTGGATAACCATTGCCAAGTGTTATTCTTATCAACATTCTCTGGCATTTCCGCCAAACTGTCCATACATTTTCTTTTGAGTCCAGTTTTGTTTAAGTTCTTGTTCTATCGGTTTTTTTTAAAGTTCTCTACTCATTAAAGTGTCTTCCATATTGATTGTCTCAGCTGCATAAACTCCCTTAATGAGGTTTTCTTCAGAATTGGGAACATAAAACCGAAACTATTTTCTTCTCTAACGGAACATTCCACACTCATCAGAAAATCAGGCCTCTACCTCCCTCTTTCATTATTATTATTATGTTACTATATATTTATATATATATATATTTTTTTTTAATGATGGTCTGAACTAGTATGTCATATGAGCATGAGCATGCCTGTCATTTATAGTTATTGAGAGTCCTGCCTGGGAATAAGAGTAAGATGAAAGATGCAAAATAATATTATGTACACTTACCTACTTGTGGTGCAGGACACAGGCAGGGGGTGAGGCACCAAATAGTGGTGCCTTGTAAAATGCTTGTCAGCGGAGCTTCCAAGTCTCCCGTTCCTGCTGTTGGAACTTCCAGCTTAGAAAAACTCCTCAGGTGCTTGTGCAAGTTTGTAAGTTCTTGTGGCATATGAACATGATCCATTTTGATAACTGGAATTCTTCTTCTTATCTTAATCTCTGCTTATTCCAAAACAATAATAATTGTTGTGTAACATGGTTTTCTCTCCATTGTTTGCAGAGCCTTGGATTTAATTTGCTTTGCTTACCGGTAATTCATATGGAGGATTTTTCTATGACACATAATAATAATAATAATAATAATAATTATTATTATTATTATTATTATTATTATTATAATTATAGATAAATGTTGATAATATTAATTTTTGACATAACTGACCAAACATGTTAAGGTGTGCACCAATCTGTCTGCTTGCGAGCATTTCGAGGATTATACTGTGGAAGATTAGGATTTTATGAATTACCAGTTTTGCTCTAGCTTGACTTGTGATCTTTTTGCCAGGTCTTTGCGACACCTCTTTTTCAAAATCTCCAAAGATGCTTGCATGGAAGTTTCGTTATTATTTTAGTTATAGCTAGTGTATGGATATTTTAACAGTAACATGGTTCCTGCGGACACATTTGATTTATGTACATTTATGAAAATTTTATATGTACAGTTGACTGCTATAAATAAATTATATTCTTTGCATGACAGTTTAAATAAATTTAAATATATAAACTCTGATATATTTTGTGGATACTTTAACAGCATCATGATCAGAGTAGTTGGCACTAATTACAGTTAATTCTCTATGATGTCAAATTTTGTTGTTTTTAGGTACATTTATGTATGTTTCCTGATTCTAAGACAAAAGTTGGACTTTCAAACTGTGAATAACCTTGACAGGTCATTAAAGTAGTTGATGTTAAAATCACCAAGAATGATGTCGATTGGATATTAATTGCCAAGGCTATTTTGTAGAGGACTTATGTACTGTATTATATTTGAGTTGTTCTTTCGGTAAAGAAAAAGCACTGTAAAATTGGGAGACATTGGTCTATTCATAATTATTACAAATTTCATTGCCTTCACTTGTGGAGAGTATTCATGTTCCTTTGTCTGTATTGATCTTCTGGTACAACAGGTACACAGTGCAAAACTCAAAAATCTATCAGTAGGATGATCTTGCCTGTAGAGAATGAATGGTAACTTAGATGAGGTTTTATGTCTGTATCATTGCTATGAGGTACAAGTTGTATGTTTGCATCATATGTGATATCAACACTACATGTATGTTTTTTGAGTGAGCATATGTTTAATAGACATATAGTGAACGATGAAATGATATCTGAAATGGATCATATATGAACTGCGGATATGGAATCAAGTGAAGCTATGATCCTCGCAGTTATGAACGCAATTTTTGCAATTGGGTAAAGAAGCCTGAAAAATCCAGGACAGAATTTAGGAGGGTACTGATCTGTGGCTTTATAGTGATTGGCAGAAACAACTGTGCAAGTATTTGGTGCAAAATCATTTTTTTGTGTCGATTGACTGGATTAGTTTTAGCCCAGATGTGAAGATCATCTGATGGGTAATTAACATCTGATGGATCTATTGATCCAGATTAGTTGAACTTGATATCTTCTTCAGTTTGACTTGCTGTACAGAACCTATTCAAAAGTTCAGCAAAAAGGTTGGTCATCCTTCTACCTCATCATATCAACAAACTTTATCGTTGTGAATATAGGGTGGTACAGGTTAAGATGGTCTTCCACTCAAAATCTTACTTTTTAAATAAAAATTGTGCACTTAATCCATTATGGTACCATTGGAAAGATAATTGAAAATGGATTAAAATGACTGCAGTGATTGACATATGGTAACCATGATTACCAATTTAAAGGCCCCCAACTGTGAAAATAGCCACTGGTCTTTTGAAAAGGATATCTGAAGAACCAGTGACTCTATACACATTGTATTCGTATCAATGTAAACAGAAATGAATGCTTTATGATGCAAACCTGTAAAAAGCTAACTTAAATGGTTTTCTGCGAAACAAAATTCATGTTAACTACGTAATGTGTTGTTTTGGTTGCAGTCATTTGTGAATATTGCAATAAAAACCTTTTAGGTTGCAACAGGGGAAACTTTTTATAGGTTTAAAACATAAAACAATTATTTGGGGAAACCTTACTGAAAATTTCATATCAACAGCACAAAAGGTAGCCAAGATCTGATACATGTATCATTTTTAATACCAATGCTGCCTTAGCAAAATTACAAAACTAATAAGACAGCAGATAAAGTTAAGTCAGTCATACTTAAGCACTCCACAACAAAAAGTAACACGGTTTTTGATGAATATCTTGTTGTACCCATCAAAATGCACCAGGTACATAAGTGTCTCCCTCTTTTGCTTGTTGCTTCTCATTTTTTTTCTTTCTTTTTCCACGAAGCAGTCTCCTTCGTGACCTGTGTTGTTCACACTCTTTGTAGTTTGTTTTGAAAATTCTCAATGAATCTGGCCTTTGAGATTCTGTTAGACAATAATACCCTGGAGAAATTCCAAGCTTCTGCAGAATCATCACAGAAGCTTGACATCCAATGTTGAAGGTAGCTACTCAATCATAAATGCCACACTGGAAGATTTTGGACCCCAAAGAGACACCCTTCGTCACTCTCTCCCAAAACATGCCATTGAGCTACTCATTCTGATCTTGTGTCTTACAATCAAGGCACCTACCCTTAAGACTGTCCTTATGTATTGGTGATAGTTGATACATTTTACAAAATTAATAGCAAGAATGCTAATGC
>NC_090893.1:34108713-34121213 GCF_036669925.1 Montipora capricornis
GAGAAAGGAGGCGACGGCTGAATACTGGACAAATTACACCATCTTGAAAACTTGACGATTTCTTTTGTATATCTTTTAACTTTGGAATCTTCCTTAGACTTCATTAACAAGGTCAGGAGATCCTTTGTTTTTGGTTTCACGTGATCAGGGAGGTTATCCCAATAACCTTGAGAGTTAAACATCTAATGAAAACAAAAACAAGACAAAAGAAAACAGAAAATATGTAGAAGAAAACACGGAAAACTAAATACAAGATTCATAGCAATTACCGGTCTCCGAAATCAGGCCAGCGCCCCCTTTCTAACGCAGGAGCGGACAAGCGTTCTTCTAACACCACATAAACAACCTCAGAATATAAGCTGGAGACGATAAATCGCTCTCTGATGCATGAGCGGACAAGCGTCCTTATACCGACTACACATAAATCTCAAATAAATCATTACTGATCATCATAAGAGTAATAGAGACCCAGTGGTCAAGTAATCGAAACTTTATACGGGCAGCTAACATTTGTCCAAAGAATCTCTTAGAGCCTAACAACGAATTGGTGTTCCGTCCATGTTTCAGAACAGTCCTTCCGCTAAACAACTTATAATCCATGACAAAACTAAAAAATTTCCTTCCAATAATGGGCCAAAATGCGACGAGGGCCAGAATGGTACAACTAAAGTAGTCACGGCCTTGGATGTATACAAATAGCGAATTGCTCTATGGATTAAATTTACCTGGGAAACAACAAGGCAATTTTCCCCTGGACGAGGAAATCCACTCCGCTGCATCCTGGGTTCCAAAATCTCGAATAAAACTTATTGACTTTCTTGTTACAGAAATTGGCAAAACAGTCCACTGTATGTGGCCCCCAAATATAATCCAGGAATTCAAAAAAGGAAGTCACTGTGATTTGCCAATCGTCTACATCAATAATACGGCTAATAAAATCTGCCATATCAAGCTTAGTTCGGGGAATCCATTGCATTTCCAATTCGATTCCATTATCAACACAAAATTGAAAAATCTTAAGGGCTATAACATGTAAATCTTTCCTCATGCTTCCAACTTGGATAATTCTACAGGCATTTTGACTGTCGGAAAACCATTTGATGTAAGTGATGTAAGTTTTGGAGGAGCAGTTAGCTACTTCTGGATGCACAACTAAATATGCCTTCTTTCTGTTTTGTAAAGACATTATCAACAGTTGCATCATATATTTGAAGCTTGTTTGAAAATTTGCTCAAACAGAGATTTTCATCAGGACACGCAAATTGTTTTTGATAAAATTCATTCCCATGGTCAATAATTGCAGCTAGAGTTTGTGAATTCCAGTAAGTGCACGCCTGTGATTTCATTGCCATTTCTAAAAGCACAGAAATGAAATTGTGAAAAGAGGACTTAAACAACCCTTTACCAACTAAGTACAACAAAGGAATCAAGGAAAAAGAAGGTTAGGGTGGAAAAGTCCTTCAACCTTCGACGTTTTGACAATGGTCTCCCATCCGAGTTTCAACCCTTCCCGATAGGATTTGACTTGATTTGTAGCGGCAAAGAGTACGCGACAATGGGTAGCTTATAGCGGGCTCACCGCGGCGATAAAAATACAATATAATTGGTGACTCCCTTCAGTTTTGATAAAGTAATAACCCTTTCGCGTAAGAAAATCAACGTAGCTCAAAGCTTACTCGTACCTGTGCCTTCCCTCGGCAGAATTTCTGCCATTAAGGTAAACTAGTAGCATAACCATAAATGGATTTTTAAAAACACTTTTCCTTTTACGGCTGCGGACTAGAATGTATTAAACCCCCACACCCTCGGGCAAGGGTCTGGACTAAACTAATCCTCTACCCTCTGGGGTAAGACCAAGAGTCAAAACCCCGCCCACAAATCCACACCCAGGAAAAGTTTCCAGTGACAAGTACATTATTGTAAAGTGCTTTTGATCCAGCGTATGTAAATAGCGCTATCATGATATAAATGATTAAAGTATTACTATTAATTAAACTATTAACCGTTTTAACTGTCATCGTCAATTTTTTTGGTTACGCTTGTGGACGCACCAACATCAACTCTTATTATGTTTACTTGACATTCTAGCCTCGTTTCAATCATTTGTTTTACTTTGATTCGAACAACGATTGCGGCATTGTGTGTAGAGTGCCTAGCCAGCATCGTATGTGCATGTAAATAGCGTTTTTTGACATGATTTTATGAAAGAAATTAAATTATTTTAATATGCAGTTACCTAATCCGTATTAAAACTCGAACATTGTGTTCAGAATACGGAATATTTGCTTCGCCATGAACATGTTATTGGAGAATCACCTTTTTTCATTCTTTTACCATTGAAGATGTGATTTTTTAAAAATTCCTCATACTTTGATATTACTTCGTTTCAATTATTTGTTTCGCTTCGCATGGTAAAGGAAACTTTTACAGAAGGGGAAAATTGGGCCTGATCACAGGATGGGTTCAAATCACTTTTTGACACAGTACAAGTATGACCATATTTCTATCTTTAGCTGTTTTGTGTTGCTTTCTGGCATGACCCTTAACAGTTGTTCATGTGGTGGAGATGGTTTGCTGGAAAGAGCTTTTATTTCTTTATATTCTGACAAAATAAAAAAAAGGTTGGTTGTGTGCTACTATGTTGACATTTCGTTTTCACACCCAGAACATTTGCATTCATGGTGATTTTATTTCAAAGCGGCACGCTAGATTTTAATTTCTTCAATTTTCTGAGAAGGAAACTCATCCCACGGATATGGCTTTTGCTATCTTGATTTTACAATAGGGACGACGAGAACGAGAACTCCCCAGACGGCGTTTTGCATTTTGGTTTATTTCCTTGCCCTTCTCTCCAAAAGGACGTGAGCACAAGTAGAGAAATTTTCAATCTGGTACGAGTTTCACAAGCAGATTGTGTTGGAATAATTGCTATGTCATTGCAGTAATACGAATTCATGCCAAGTTTTTCGTGGACGTTCTCATTCACGTCGGCGTCGCTTATTTCCTTTTCGTAAACGGTCGTTGCCATTTTTTAGCTCTGAATTACACTCATTAAGTCTAAGAACTCAAAAGGTTGCGGTTACTGGGAGTTGTGTCTCGCTGGTCATATGAGTTAGGGTTCGGGTTAGGGTTCTGTTTAGGGTGAGGGCTAAGAACCTCCTTTTTTCCTTCAGTTTTTCTTTTATAAATGTTTTTTTCCTTTTTTGTCTTAATTTTTGTTAATATTTTTTCGTAGTTTGTTTCTTTTAATTTTCTTTGAAGTGAAGTGTGTAGTCGACCGTTACAAATGGCAACGACCGTTTACGAAAGGGAAATTTGCGTCGACGACGTCTTTGCTTAAAGGGGCTGGGTCATAGTGGGTTTACTGATTTTAGGTCAAAACTGGGTACAGCTCGTAACTTGTAAATATTATGCGAAAAATATTTTTGGCACACTAAAGATAAAATATAAAATAATTTAAGCATAACGAGCTATCCTCGTCAAAGTTTCAGAGACTTCTTGAAATCGCCGGGTCCAATTTTGAAAGAAACTGGCAAGCTTTTTTAAGTTGCAATCCGTTTCCATCCTTGCCATCTTTAACTTAAGTCGACAAAAAACACCTAAGCAAAGATATGGTCAGTCAGTCTGGTGATGCATATCCAAATTAATCCCGGATTAATTTCTACAGTCAATAATTTAAAAACTGCTCTAATTTACCAATTTCTGACAGGTATCAGCAATCAAACTAACCTCAGTGGTACTGAGAGAAGACCCTGAAAGTAACCAAGATGAACCATTATTTCTACATAGTCAGTGAACTCAATGGCTTCGTTCTTGATATTTCTCAATCAATGCAAGGTAGTCAATTGGTCAATAATCCAACCAACAGAAGGCCCAGCCAACTTTGGAGGTGGGAAGCAGATGGTAGACTTGTCAGCAAACAGGGTCTATATGCAGATATCCAAGGTGCCAACAAGAATTCAGGAACACCTGTGATTGGTTGGGTTGCAAATGGTGGTCTCAATCAGAAATGGAAATTTGAAGAAGGGGTCATTAAGAGCTGCTTTAATGGCTTGGTTATGGATGTGGCACAGGGAAATAAAAATCCGGGAGGCAAGATCATCATGTACGAAAAGCATGGAAATGCAAATCAGAAGTGGAAGATTATTCCCGAAGGGGCATGGAATGAACAGTGCTTCTTTTCCATGCGTGGCAGGCGATGAAGCAGTTACAAGAGCTACACTGCGCAGTGACATTTTAATGCCTCTACTGTATTTTGCTATTATGCTTGTTTGCCTTAGTCTGATTGTTTTAGTCTACCATGAAATGGTGTAGAGAACTGTGGTTTACCTAGAGTGCAAATTCTACGTAATTTGTGTAACCATGTAATTAACTTCATTAATAGCCCCAATGAAGGCAATACGCCGGCCCATCCCTCCCATTTAATAGCGTACCTTCCCTTGTCACCAGACAAATAAGCCCACAAAAGATGATCTCACGTGGAATGTCCTGGAATGGTCAGGTCAATAATCAAATCTCTAGGAAATCAATTGTGTGCAAGCCTGTAACTTATTTTTTAAGCAGCGGGGAAGTCTAGTTGTGTTGTGGTTTTCTATCTTTGTAGCCTGGGTTCTAACTCAGAATTTCCGTGGAAAATCCCTGGCTCCCAGCGTTGTATGACAGCTCTGGGTATGTGTGTAATTTATTTATACAATAAATAAAATGGAAGAAATGAATATTTGTGAAGTGCGGATGAGAGATGAATTGAAGAAATTATCCTCGCGCTCAGTGAACAATTTGAGCTTGAAATTTTTCAGGTGCGAGGATCATGTCTTCAATTCATTATACAATATACATGAACACACTTTCTGAATTTCTTTTTTTCTTTTGACAATAAAAAATTGATTCTTTGGAGTACAGAATAATACGTGAAACTTCGCTTTGTTAAATTGAACCTTTGCACGACGGAAATATGGGGAAATTAGACGAAGTTGAATAGGCCATTTCCGAGTTCATGTCGGCCTCCTCTTCAAAGCGAGTCTAAGTGCGAAGTTTTTCTTATGATAATTAGTTTTCATTCATACGTAAAGTAGAGCTAATTACCATCACAAAAACTTCGCACTTAGACTCACTTTGAAGAGGAGGCAGACATGAACTCGGAAATGGCCTATTGCTCCTTCCTGTTTTTTTTCTCCACGCTTAAGATTCTGGAATGTCTATTCACAGCACATGGCAAGGTAAAGTAAAAATAATTTCATGTTACGTAATGAAACTATCCTGAATGCACTAATAAGAGCAATTCCCGACAATGAAAGTCAAGTTCTGACAAATTCCGTGAGAGGTAACTACGACAAAGAGAAATGTTCAGTTATTGTGAATGAACTCCACTTGTTTATCAGGAACGAATGTAATGCTTGATTGAGTTAAATTTGAATTCGTCATTTGTACGTCAGCAGGATACAGCTTTGCACTGGACGTTTGATTTCAGTTCTATCCTCCGAAGCTATCTAAACAACGGCTGCTCGAACCAGATTATCTCTTCCTTGGATTAAGTCCTTAACTGTACCGAGTCGGGGCACATTCTCTTTATCCACACATACTGGGTCTCCTTGCTTAATAGGGAGCTTAAGGGACGGTGCCTACTAATTCAAAGGTATTTTTGGCCCGGTTTATGATTAGGCAGGAAATGTAGATCTTAACAAGTGTTATTGAAATTCAAAAAGAAAATTGGGGGTAACCACGCATTTTTCAAAGATGATGAATAATATTTTTAAAAGGCATTAAAATACGAAGCAATAAAATTAATGTATGGCGGTCCTTCTCAAAGTGAAGCTTTATTATCTTTTTCAAAATGCGTGGTTACCCTCAATTTTCTGTTTGGACACCAAGAGTACTTACTAAGATCTACCGGTACTTTCTCCGGATAGTTTTAAACCACGTAAAAATATCACTGTATTTGTAAGCATCACCGATAGGAAACCCGAGTATCTTGAGGTGCGCAGAATGTATGCGCAATAACAATAGTAGGCAACGTCCTTAAGCACACGCGGGTTGTAAGAGTGTCTGAGTTTCTTAAAGGGGAACTGCGGGGTAAAATCTGCTTATTTTGGGGTGAGAGGTCTTTGGTGTACGTTTAAATTTTTGATAAAATATTTAGCATGTGGGTTATTAGAACGTAGATATTGTACCTAAATGCGAGCAAAAATTGCAAATAGAATTCCGCCATCTTCAAAAAAATTGAGCCATGCTCCACTGGTCAGCAGTGACTTGTGATGTAACAACGCCAAAGGGTTTTCGCGGGACTTTCGTATCATAACTTCGTAGCATCTCGTTTCGTTGCTGTTTTTGGTCAACTTATAGTCGATATATTTTAGCTTGTTTTGAGTTAGCCAACGCTTGAACAGTGTATTTTTTAGGGAAAAATGGTGAGTTGCGTTGTCCGCAGGTGTAATAATCATTCAGCAAAGACGAAAAAAGCTGGAGATAGCGTGAGTTACTTCCACATCCCGCTGGATCATCGGACGAAGGCATGGCTGGACAGGATAAGACGCACAAATTTGCCTCCACTAGAGAACTGCCATGTTTGTAGTGAACATTTTCCTGCCAAGCTGTTTTGAGCCTGATCTCCGTGCACAGTTAACTGGACAGACGGGCAAACGGAGTTTGAGGGCTGACGCTATACCGTCCGTATTTAAATACAGCCATAGCCCAGAGGAAAAAATACCCAGGCTATCATCCGAACGTCGCCTCGCACGACAAAGACATGAAGAAGTTAGTCTATCATCAATTAAATCTTGCCCTGAATTATGTTACATAAATGGTCTTGTTTAGCATGTTTAGTTAGGCACGATTTGAACGAAAACAAACAGTACAAGTCCTGCTCTGGTCCTAACTATTTAATTTCTTTACGGTGCTTGACCGTGCAGCTTTAACCAAACTTGCCAAGCATAGTTATGCGTCGTTTTTCTTTTCTGTCTCTTACGAATCTACCAATTATCCTGAGACCACATGAGACTGAGAGATTGTAAATATTGATATGTCATTTTAGTGTCAGCCATTAAACCTGTACATAATCGATTTCAATGTGGTTTGATGTGATGCTTGTTTAGGAGATTGTTGTTTTTAAATCACATGGAGTACTTTTTATCCATGATTCTACATGACTGCACTTGGGATATGCCTTGTTTTAGATGTTTGGTCTCTTGTTAGACATCTCACTGTCACGCAATAAAAATCTTGGTAATTTTGGCTGTGACCTTCAGGTCAACTGTCAATCTTAGGGATTCAGATGTCAACTTTTAAAATTGTCCGTTAAAACCTAGAATTTGTGCATTTCAATTTTCTAATAGGCTGTTGCAGAACTACTTGCTGTTCAGAATCAGAACACATTTGCAGAAGAGATCGTTATTGAGGATTCTGTACTAACTGGTGATATTACTACTTTGAAGTCGTGGGGTGCGTGATTTTGGAGTACAATGTTGTTTTGAGCCCATTACCCACAGAAGTGTAGCAACCTTGACTTTATTTTTTCCGCGTACGGCGTGGCCAGCCCTTTACAGTAACGGCCTCGATGTGGCGGGTAAATTGCAGCTGCTCCAAGATAAAAAACAGTTTTCTATTGTTCAAATGCTTTTGGCCTACTTAAGCCCGCCGCACACAGTGAGGAAAGAGTTGAGCATACTCCATCGCGAGGCGTTTTGCTCATCCGTTTCCTCATGTTTGCGGGAAAATTTTGGTGAGAAATTCGCCTTGCGAGGCCGTGAGGATAAAATCAAACATGTTTGATATCTTTGGCCTCGCGAGGCAAATTGCTCACTGCACCTCCTAAATCCGCAACATTTTGACCACTGTGATGGCGAATATCGTTGTCGATAAGAGTACAGACAACGCTGAACCACTTTCGATTTGTTAAGTTGATATGTATCTCTCGTTCTTATAGCGCGTTCAACGAATCATTTTACAATTCGGTTAACTTTCATTCTCATTAGCACTCGATTTCTGAATAAGACTGAGCGCTCGATTCAGTGATTAGGCCTAATTAAGCACTGGCAGCTTCTGCAGGTACTGTACCGGAACATAAGCACTCTCGTAAATGTGGTTCGGTTTACTACACTATTCACGAGATCGTGTGAAGAAGAAAGCACTGTATTATACTTAACTACACTTTTTACGAGATCGTGTGAGGAAGAAAGCACTCGTTTACTGATTAAGCCTAAGCGCTGGTTTTCGTGGTCAGTCCTAAGCACTCTCGTAAAATCCTAGCTTACATTTTGTAGTTCGGTTAAGAACACTATTATTAGGCCTAAGCACTCTCGTAAAATTTTAGCTTTCATTTTGTGGTTCGGTTAACTACACTTTTCACGAGATCGTCTTGCCCTTGGAAAATTGTCATTCATCGACTACGGGATTGCGGACCGCGGTGGCAGTTCATTACAGCAATATTTCAAAAGTGTATGCGCTTGTTTCAGTGATCAGGCCTAAGCACTATTGCAAAATTTTAGCTTTCACTTTACGGTTTGAAGAAAGCACACGTTTACTGATTACGCCTAAGCGCTCATTTCGTGATTAGGCTTTAGCACTCTCGTAAAATTGTAACTTTCATTTTGCGGTTCGGTTAACTACACTTTTCAAGAGATCATCTTGCCCTTGAACAATTTTCAGTCATCGACTACGGGATTGTGGACGGCGTTGGCAGTTCATTATACTGCTTGCGGCAACACATCGGATTGTTGTTTGTTAGCTTGCGTTTTTGTTTTCTTTCAGTGTCATAAAAGTGGACAAGAAATGTGCGAATTCAACACAAAGGTTTGCCATTGTTTCTGCAAAGTCAAAAATTCACTCTCGTAGACGAGATTACTTTTCTTAGTCTTTAATATCACCACGTAATTCTAGCTTTCATTTTGTGGTTCGCATAATGTACAACACTTTTCACTGGGTAGTGTGAAGAAGAAAGCACTCGCTTACTGTTTAAGCCTAAGCGCTCGTTTCAGTGATTAGGCCTAAGCACTCTCGTAAAATTTTAGCTTTCAGGTTCGGTTAACTACACTTTCCACGAGATCGTATTGCCCTTGATTGCGGGGGGTAGCTTCTAAAGAGACTATGGTGCTGCGTCGGTGGGGAGGCAATATGCAAAAATTTGGTTTTATCAACGGAATTGATAATGTAAACTGACCACCGTACAGAGAATCTCTATACGGTGTTCAATTTACATTATCAACTCCGTTGATAAAACCAAATTTTTGTACGCGGGATTGCGGCCGCGGTGGCAGTTCATTATAGCGAGATTACCAAATTAAATGAAGACTTATGCAGAATTAGTAACTGGACTTTTAGAAATCAACTCCTTATAAACCCTAGTAAAACTATTTTAATTATCTTTGGCACCAGAGCGAATAAAGTATTTATGTATGTATGTATGTATGTACTCAGACGACGAACGAGGAGACTTGGGGCTCAGTTAGCAGTTACACTACAGTGACTTAACACGACGTATATGTCAATTTCATAAGATGGCGTCTAAAAGAACGCTTCGGTCTTTCCGGCGGATCACAATTCAGGAAATGTTTATCGTCTTGTGGAGAATTTTAATTTTGCAACTTCTGTTCTACTGGGTGTCGACGTTCTTCTACAATTGTGGTAAAAGGATTTCAATTTCGACTGATGGCAAGATTCGTGAAAAGCTACTATAAAATTCACAGACACACTCTAAAAGTCGGTTTCTTTAAATTAAGAATCAATTACTTAAATTCAGAAACATGACACTTGTTTTAAGAAGAAAAAAATTAATTTACATTACTTATTTTCAGATGTAGAAAATGGTTTTAAGACAATGCTTAAATTACTCAAAAGGATCTTACTTTAAGAATACAGTCCTCGTTTTCATTTTTGTTTTAAGGGCTGGAGGTATTATTTCCCAACAAAAACAGAAAATCAGTTCAACACTATATATTAAAGAATGGCATGGCCATTCTACTGGCAATTTTATTCTGCCCCTCTCAAACGCACTAACGCAACAAGTGATCATTATACTACTTGTAAAACACTGGAAATATACCACTCCGGCGGTAAACCTTAAGACCTTGATACTCATTATTAGCATGGTGTGAATTATAATGAGTCAACAAGGATACAAGCCACAAGGCGGAAAAACCCGGACAAAGAAGGCATTTTCCACGATCGACGTTGTTCAGTCAAAAGGCCAGTGACCGACGGGCAGTGAGAAACTGGACCTGAACCAGAATTGGCAACCGCGCCTTGTTTTTCACTCCCGAGCGGGAACCCAATCTTCTCTGTCAACAGATGGTTTGATGAAATATCTTCTCAGGAGAGGTTTCAAAGAGGAAGTTCTCGATTCTTTTAGCGGTGAGAAGATAGCATTAGACTTCCTTGTCTTCTTTTTGTGTAATTAATGTATTATTGGGGAGAGTTTTTGGAAGTGTTCTTTTCAGCTGGTGAGGCAGCGCTGTTTTGATGAGTGACCCCAAATAAGCTTAACTACCAAACTCTTTGATACGTTATACGCCTTTGTTGAACCGTTGTACGTAGCTATTATAACAGAAGCGTTAGTTAAGAGTTAATTTTGGTATGAATATGAATTCTTATGCCCGTAGAGAACGCTTATATATTTTGTACATGAAGGTGCTATCGACGTTGACTAGTCGACCCTCGGTTTTGGCGGGAAAACTTTCAAATTCGGTTCCAGCGGGACTTGCTTGTGATTAGCTTGTACTATCACATTTCTAAGTCTTTTTCCAGCAAATTGATGATTCCGCGTGTTTTCAGTTTAATTCCGAACAACAACCTCCCAGCATATAAATCAGGGTTCACTGTGTCCTGTTTAATATTTGCTTAAATATTTTCGTTGTGCATTGCAATTTCTCAAATTAAATTCTTCTTTCCTGTGCTAGACAACAGTGTTGATGGTTAAACGTTTGTTAAACTAACCAGGGAAGACGTCTTCCCAAATGACTTTAAAACAAGGAAAACAGTCTGGGATTTCTTGGAAGATGTGGTAAGTGTATTTATGCTCTCATTATACTGATATGTGCAGTACATGTACAGAGTTTTCATTAAGAATTGCTGTAGCAGGAGAATATTGTAAAGTAACAGGAGGATTATGATAAAAGGGCAAAGCTCTCTCAGGAAACAAGCAAAATTTAGCTGGCGAATTGTGTGTAGTACCCGGAGAATTCTCTGATCTCCAATGTCTAATGAACACCCTGCTTATTATAAGGAATGAATAATATTACAGTTACAGTACAAATGATTGCTGTCAAATACATGTAGTTAAGAAGGCCTTCATAGAAGAATCAATTCCTAATTATCATGTAAAATACCCAACTTAGTTGTTAATTTTTGTTTCAGCTTTTAAATGAATTGGAAAACCACTGTAAAGCAAGAAGTTCAAACTCCTGCAGTTTTGCAGAGTTTAAGCAAAATTGGGAAGCTGTAACACCTTGACTTCAAGGTTTCCTTGCAACAGAGAATTTTCTACATGATGGTGCTAATCTTTCTAGTGTTATGTTATAGTTTCGCACTGTAGCAATTTAAGAGTCCAGTTAGGGCATTATTTTACTTGGAAATTCATCAACAGTCTCTAATTAGGCACAAAGACCAGTTACATTTATCATTGTGTCCCATGTAACTGCTTGACACATATAGCGTAATTATTGCTTGAAACAGATGAGAGTACAGACAGTGAAGGTAGGACAATGGCTATTTTAAGACGAAAAAGGGCCAAACTAGTCCCTGCTCTTTGCTATTGCACTTATGATAATGCACTAGAGATTGTAATTTTTGCTCTTTCTGATATTTTGATATTTAGATAACATTTGTGGGGTCTAAATGGAATATACTGACCGCATGGACAGAAAGTGTACCATTCCAGTCTTCACCATTTTAACTCAGGTATTATCATAATCGTTATGAGAATATTCTCAGCTGTTATCCGTTTCTGATGTTTAGTCCTTACTGTTTAGCTACAGACCAGGCTCCAACATTATTTATTTGACTCCAGAGATTTATAACCACATCAAAATTCAATAAAATTAGTAGTTTTTCTTTGACATGAAAAAGTATGACCCTGAAAAACAGAAGATACCATGGGACAGAGATTTCGTATGGTCACACTACAAGAGTTCTTTAAAGAAAGGGTCACTAGTTATGATAATGTTAGTACTTTGACAGTCTTAAAAACATCATTTTGCTGATTATCTCATAATCTTTCCTTTTACCTGCAGGACAAAAGGGATGTAGAGGGTGTGATTAAAACTAGAAGCAGAACCAACCAACCAATAATATTATTTGGTGCACTGTTGAAGATGGGATTCTGGAGCAGGTCTTTCTTGTAGTTGACAAGAAAATACCGTTAGAATTAAAAACGCCAACTACTTGCTTCATGTCACTCTTAGTCGTTATGGGCGCATACTTTGCATTTAACCTGTCTTATGATTCAAAACAGGAACTAATCTTCCTGTTTATTGAAGAGTTTATTTTAAGACTCAAATCACCCCGAAAGGCAG
>NC_090893.1:34133713-34136213 GCF_036669925.1 Montipora capricornis
GAGAGAGGCATTTAATACACATTAAACAAAAATTAATTTCCTCTTAAATCTATTTTTGCCTTTAAGTCCCGTTTTAGTCAGTTAAAAGTGACTTAAATGTTGTGCTATATTTAATGGTCGTTTAATTTGCCTTAAACGGAAACTAAATACCTTTTTTCACCTAGTGAATTGTTTTAATGATCTTACTTTTAGAGTGGCACGACATGCATCTTCACGCAATGCTTACTTTCAAGTAATGGATCATACGACAAGGACATATTTTGTGTGTGGTTTATTGAATCTAATTCCTTGCAAGCGGACATTGGTAAGATTCACATAACTGCTTTGAAACTCGTAGTACCCGTTGGTGAAGTCATTCTTACATGAATTGTCAGAGTACGAGGCAGTTATATATGTCAGTAATTAAATTGTTCCACCACAGTCACAAATGACAACCTTGCCATGACTTTGTTATTTGGAGCCACGTCCTGTTGCCATATCTCCCTATTTTGCCAAATTCCTCTTTCCCTTGTTCTTCATGCTGGTTGTTAATTTTCTAAAATCATTAAAATTCAAGAAATGAACTTTTGTAATTTGAGGTCAAACATTTGAAACAGCACTGGAGATCGAATTCTTCTTTCATTAATTTTGTTCGCCAACTTTTATGGGCCCCCTCATTGCTTCATTGCTTTGTGCTTTGCCTCGTTGGCGATTGTGGCAAAATTGTCATTTTCGCCATATTTGCCAAATTCGCCAACAAATTTCTCATTTTTGCCATTTTTGTTGTTGTGTGCATTTCTGGACATATCTCAATTGTGCAGTTCCAGAAAATATGCATACTCTCACCACAGAATTGGAATTTCCTGGGGAGGGGGTCTGCAAGACCAAAAACATTTTTAACATTGGAATTTCCGGAGGGGTGAAGAGTCTTCGAAAATCCCGTCTGTGGGGAAGGTTTGGAAATTTAATTTTTTATGAACTACACTGTACTGAAATAAAGTAAACAGAAAAGTTTAATTTTTGAGTTTCTGGACCATATGAATTTGTTGGGAAACTAGTACCGGTACTAGCATTCATTTTTTTTAACTTATAAAAGATGATCAAAATGAAGAGATATCAAACCACATGATATGTGTATCAGGTTAATACCACCAAAGAGCTTTTCATACCTGTAATGCTTGTAGTTGAATTTCCATTGCTGAAGAGTCAGTACCTTGAGAACTGTCATACAAACCGCTTAACCATAGTTGGTTTGGAGTTTTGTTCCTCTCTGATCTTATGGGGTGATTATCCCAGCCACTTACAAATTGTTCAAGGTGCCTGTTGATCCGGGGCAAAAACACGAATTGTAGACAAAACATGCGGATGTCATTTCCCAAATCCAAATAGCCAGCTTCCTCCAAATAGCAAAATAGAGAATAATATATATACAGGCAGCCTACAAAGACATCGCGCCAAAGTCTCTCAACCCGCTGATTGTGTAGACAGATACTGTTCCGTTCGTCATTACCTATAACCCCGCTTTACCTAACATATCCCGTATAATTCACAAACACTCTAACGTGCTTTATTCATCTGGTCGCTGTAAAAATGTTTTTACTTATCTCCCTTTAGTAGCCTACCGGCGTTGTAAAAACATTAGTGACATTCTAGTTAGAGCTAAATTGCCGGAACCTATTAACACCGACCAATCTGGGTCTCCATCCGGCTCGTTTCCGTGCAATAAAACTAGTTGCACCGCCTGTCCTTTTATTGAGGATGGCCGTAATCAATATACTTTTTATATTACTGGACAAACCTTTAAAATCAAATCACATATTACTTGTGAAACCCCTAATGTAATTTACATGATTCAGTGCACTAAATGTAATCTTCAGTACATCGGAGAGACCAAACGTCGTCTTAAAGACCGCTTTAATGAACATAGGCGACCTATTATAAACCCCTTTTGTAGTTATACCCCCACTGCGGTTTCACGACACTTCCTGACCAGTGGTCACACGGAGGATCACATGATCCTTATACCGCTCGAACAACTGCACACTAGTCGTGACTCCATCAGAAAGGCTCGTGAGGCATTCCTCATACACAGAGGAAAAACACTGGAGCCTGCAGGCCTTAACAGAAGAGATGAAATGTAATTTAGTTTAGCTACCTTTTAATTTTCTTTTGTTTTTTTCATCTTGTTATCATGTATTATTCTCTCTCCTCTTTTTTATGCATTTCCGTTTTTATAACACATCACGTAGCCTTTTTATGTCATTTCCGGTAAATATAAAGATCTTGTTACTAGCAATTATCCATTCAATAAACCTGAAGAAGGCTGGTGTTGGCCAGCCGAAATATTGCAACAACGCCTATGTTCACGTTGTCTTGACCAACCTTTGCAGGATATTTTCTATTTTAAAGTTTTTTTTGGTGTGGTCACGATCTATTTTGATCCAGCGTAGAGCAAGTTTTGATCGTACACGGTTTTTGCAGTGGTTTAATCCAGTAATAAAACTTATACGATTTGGCCCTC
>NC_090893.1:34141213-34166213 GCF_036669925.1 Montipora capricornis
TAAATGCCCAACTTTGGAGCACTTGTAGCATCTTGCTGACTTAAATTTACAAGACTGACCTGAATGACTACCCCCACACCTAGGACACGATAATTGTTCAGTGTTCTTGTTAATGTTCTCCCTTCCGTGTTCTGTCAGCTTGTTTACTTCAATGGTATCACTGCGTGAAGGGTGAAATTCATGGGTGTTCCTGTCAGCCATCTCCATGGTTTTCGCAATGCTGCAAGCCTTTTCAAACGTTAGATCTTCTGTGTTCAATAGTTTGTTTTGTATCTTCGGGTTGTTCAGTCCACACACGAATCGGTCTCGTAACGCCCGATTCAAGTACTCGCCATAATTACAATGGACGGCTAGTTTCTTCAAGGCCAACACATAATCACTAACTGACTCCTCAGATTTTTGATTTCGGGTACCAAAATGGAAACTCTGAGCAATTTCAAGCGGTTTCGGGTTGTAGTGCTTCTCCAAGATTCGAACAATGTCAGTAAAGAGCGTGTCCTTAGGCTTTGCGGGCGCCAACAAATTACTGAGCGTTGAATACACCTCCGGTCCCACTTCTGTAAGGAAAATTGCACGTTTCCTGTTTGCTACCAGTTGGTTGGCGGCAGCGCTTCCCTCTCCCGTTGTCTCCACAATGTTGTTGGCTGTAAAGAACATTTCCATCCTCTCGACGTACGCACTGAACGTTTCACGTTCAACGTTGAATTCACCAACACGCCCAAATAGGCCACTCGTGTTAGTGCTGGTCATCTTGTACGCCACAACACACACAGCGTTGTCCAAAAACCATGCACTATCAATTGAGATGGAAAAACGACCGATCCTCGTCGCCAAAAATGTAATATTCTGTGATTTAACTCGGACCACGAGGCACACACAACATGGCCGCTTCAACACAACTTTATTACAGCAATGCCCTCTGGGTACTAACACAATATGTACTATAGGGTACTTAATATATTACAATATCTGCAGCAGATATTACATTGATCATGTCAAGTTCACAAGCTATTGTGAATTGATTGAATGCTCTCGACCAATCAGATTTTTCATAGTGAGTCTGATGTATAATAATAAGGATTAAAGTTCCTTGTGTTTATCCAACATCCCTGCGTTCCGTCAGTTAGTAGACAAACATCCTCTGAACATCGAACTCGTAACACTTTCCTTTCCTTTAAAGGAACCCTTTAGCTGTCATTACAGAGTTATTTAATCCATTGACACGTAGGTATTCTTGAAAAGTACAAAAACTACTCAAAATGAAACATGAGAGCACGCCTTCCTTTGCACTAGCATCCCGTTTTGTGAAATTTTTGGCGCGTACATGCAGAAAAGTCGAACCCCACTCATTAGACTTTCCGTTTTTATCTTTTTCTCCGTTCTTGTCTTTTTGCTGCAGTTGCTGACTTTCTGCTGGGCTTCCTTTCATTTCAAGAATTTTCGAGAACCCATCACCCAAGCGGGAAAAATCTTACTAGGGGATAAAGAGGGAAATTTTCCTCCGAGTTTTTCACTCAAATTTCTAAGCGTTTCTATGTATATTTCAAGCTCAATTAACCCTATCTCTCTGTTTTGGGTATCTTTCCTACGATCTCTTCCTCCAGCAGATCTTTATTGTAGGTGTTGCTTTTTTTTTTTTTTTCTGGAAGTCTTTTGAACTTCCTCTTGAACTTCCTCTTTGCCGAGGCAAAAACAGGAAGACGCCTTGCATGGGTCACGCGTCTCGTTCGCGCTAATTCTTATTGGTCTCCTTTCTATTTATTTGCTATTATTGCTATTATTGGACCAATAAAATTTGTTAAACTAAAAACTAAACTAAACTAACCCTTATGACCGCGAGGAACTGTGGGAACACAGGAACACTAGGAGCCGGAAATGCGTCACGGAAGTGTTGCAGCAAAGGTCACATTTCCGTTTCATCTGGGAGGAGTTCCTGGTTGAACGGCTTATCGAGGTTTACTTTACGGACTCTAGGCTTTTTTGTTTTTCTTTACACAAGATTTAGACCTAACCAAAACCATCGATTTGAAGTTTTCTTGCCAACTTCAAAGGCGTTGTAAATTATTTAGGGTCATCAGGAGCTTCAACTTGTTGCAACGTAACGAAGTGTGACTCGTTTGATATGGGCCGAAGTCTTTCTCGTCAAACTCTGTATGTTTACAGTTTTTCAGTCATTCTCCATGGCGTATTGGTTTCTTTCACTGGTAAGTGTTAAGTTCTTTATAACGTCTTTGTTTTTAGTAACGCTCTCTCTGGGCGTGTAGCGGGAAATGGGAATACAAAATTTTTGAATTCGTCTGCATGCCGAGGACGCAAAGCACTTACCTTTGATAGATTTACTTTACGAGCTTGTTGAGAGGAAAGATTACAGTAGGCTTCAAACCAAGAATTAATCGTTGGAACAACGTTTTATATTGCCAAAATTTTGTCAAGTTTATTTCCGAGAATCAAGCATTGTTTAAGAAAATACTTGGCACTGGCAAATTAAATTTAATCCTTGTCGATTCACGGAGATGAACTGTACACTTTGTGGTCTAACTTGCACTTCTTTAACCGCCAGTGCTATAAAAAAAGTCTTTATCATTTATCTCGTTTGAGATTCCTGAGGCACTGTTTACTGCAGGTAGTCTCGACTGATATATATCGGTCGATAATCGGAAAATGGTCGATGTATCGGTCGAAATGTATGTCGGCCGATATAGCTTTTCGTTCACCGATATTTTACCGATACTTCGCCGATAATTCACAACAATTGAGTTTGTTTTGGGCCGAGGTGCAAGAGTAAAATAGCCGGTGCAGGGATGGCGCCACCCACCAATGTGGCCCTGGTTCGATTCCCAGACTCGGTGTCATATGTGGCTTGAGTTTGTTGATTCTCTTCTCTCGCGCTAAAATGTTTTCTCCGGGTACTCCGGTTTCCCCTTACCTCAAAAGCCAACATTTGACTTGATTTGCGTTAATTTCAAATGAATGAAGGGGGTAGTTTCTAAAGAAACTGTGGTGCTGCGTCGGTGGGGAAGTAGTGTGACTCAAAAATTTGGTTTTAGGGAAGGAGTTGATAATGTAAATTGGCCACCGTACAGAGATTCTAAAAGCTGACGTTTTGAGCGTTAGCCCTTCTTCACAGCGAATCGAGGAATTGTGGGTTACGTATACATACATACATACATACATACATACATACATACATACATACATACATACATACATACATACATACATACATACATACATACATACATACATACATAACTTTATTTCGATTTGGAATCTTTTTAGAGTAGCAAAGAAATATGCTACTATCTCCGAATGTAATCTAAAATAACAATGCAAATCGTAGAGTAGAGTAGAGTAGGAGCTACGGTATTGGTGGTAACATGGCAACGTGAATAGGAATGTATTAGTTAAATGAAAAGCATTCGTTAATACCGTGAAGATTAAGAGTGCCGATTTGGAAGATGAATTTTTGTTCCAGATTCTTGCGGCTTTCCGTCGCACCTAGATGTAGGGAAGGGCCGCAGATAGGCATGTGTTTTTTGGAGCGGTTAGCGAGATTAAAATGACGAGCGACTGGCTTAGATGCATCCTTGTCATTCTTCTTAACATCGCGAAGGTGTTCGCGGAATCGGTCGCCTAGTCGTCTACCAGTCTCGCCAATGTATAATTTATTGCATAACGTACAGGTTATGCAATAAATGACATTTGCGGAGGTACACGTGAAACGATCGGTGATCTTAACAGATCGCTTAGGTCCCGATATCTTGCTAGTGTTAAGAATAAAAAGACAAGTTTTGCATCGTGAGCGCGCACATTTGGAAGTGCCGGGCTGCTCGTTAGTTTTGAGGGCGCTTCTAACTAAAAAGTTGCCTACGTTTTTGTTTTTGCGACGGAAAGCCGCAAGAATCTGGAACAAAAATTCATCTTCGAAATCGGCACCCTTAATCCTCACGGTATTAACGAACGCTTTTCATTTAACTAATGTATTCCTATTTTTCACGTTGCCATATTACCACTAATCGTGTAGCTCCTACATGTACTCTACTATAAAAACTAGACGTAACCCACAATTCCTCGATTCACTCTGACGACGGGCTAACGCTCCAAACCTCAGCTTTTAGAATCTCTGTACGGTGGCCAATTTACATTATTTACATTATCAAATCCATTGATAAAACCAAAAAATTGTTAATTTCAGTTTACAGGGTGCCCAATTTGTGCTTCAGCGCTAGAACGACTAGCCACTTAACTAAAGTTTCTTTCCTTTCCGCCTTTCCTTTCTGTTATGTTTTAAAAATTGCTGACGTCGTTGCGTTACCTTCTAGATACTTAATTAGATCGTGTTGTCTGGAACAGTCTTAAATATTTAATTAGATTGTTTTTGTGAAGCATCATCATAATTTTCAAACAACTGAAACCGCGTGGTTCTGCAAGTAAATTCTTTTTCTTCACGACATATTTGATACCCTGGATTCCAGAGGTTATTTTCTCGCTTTGAAAAGAGCGACAAAAGACTCGCTCTTTTCGACTCGCTCTTTTGTCGCTCTTTTCGTAGGGAGAAAATAACCTCTGGAATCTAGGGTACATATTTGAGGACACTTCAAATCCAAAATCCTTCATCATTGGCGATGGCGATATTGCGAGCGGGAGCATCGAGTGTGATTATTCAAGTTTGACGGAGGACAGGTGTTTTCGAGTCTGTCTTATAGTTGACGGAGGCCGTATTTTAAGGCTGAAGATTGAAATTGTACAGCTCTGTGAAGACTACGTTTGTTTGGTGTTAAAGTTCCTTATGTTTATCCGACATCAGGCCCTGCGTTCCGTCTCTAAACATCGAACTCATAACACTTTCCTTTCCGGCTTAACTGCAGAATACCCTACCATTTTGAAGCTGCATCTCTAAAGAGGCTGGATACGCGGATACGCAGTCGAAAATACCACCCCTTCCCAAGTAACTTCTAAGTATATTGTGCCGAGTGGATACGCGGATACGCAGTCGTTTGCCTAGTTCCCAGTACCCCCGATTCGCAGTACAACCAGCCCATGATGAAAATGTATAATGTTGTTCTTAAACCACGATGCTCGAGCCAAACAGAATGATGTATAACTCGTTGTGGTGCCTTACCGGCCTTACCAACTAAATAAAGATGAAGGTGAACTGCTTTGAGATTTATTTGTATGTATTTCTGGCTCTTAAGATCTCTTAAGCGCGATGCTCGATCGAGCGAAACAAGAGCGCTACACAAAAGAACATCAACGCGCCTCTATTCCTCGTTCTTTGATCATTCTCCTTCTTAATACAAGTAATCTCCACATATCGATTTTAAATACTCAACATTCTTAAAGCGTTGCTAGAGCGCGCGGCATCGAAAGGATGTATTAAATCACTCATTACCCTATGACTTACTAAACAAATTATAAGCACGCACCTTGCTTACAATTAATTCTTCTCTTTTACTCCATGGGGCAATTGTTGTTAAAACAACAAACACGTGCCCGAAATACTGAAAATATACTCAATCTTTTACCAGCAGCAATTAGGAACGTAGCGGTATCTTTTTGTTTACAAAAGCAAAAGGGCTCTTACAAAAGCCCTTTCGTATAACTATAAAGTAAAAATGAACGATAAATAAACTCTGCAAAGTTCAGAAGAGAGCGGTTTGGGAACTGTTAAAAGACTTAGAATTTCACGAGCGGCAAACCCGGTGACGGTCTTCCTTAAGGGTGATCCTGAGCGTATGAATTGGCCATGCAATCTCTGTACACAAACTGAGTACCGACAACGATACCAGCTCGCAGCCCATCGTAGTTACGCCAGCAATTAAACGCGCACTGAAATCTAATGTATATGTTCCAGAAGGTTTCTTCGACGAAAGCGACTGAAGAATGTTAGTTCCCGAAAAAAAAAATGTCGAGCTTGATGTTCGTGAGCTATAGGACTAGTACTGACAGAGCCTTTTCCTTACACGTGATTAATTTTCGACTAAGTTTTCATAAATTAGCACAAGTGATGACGCGTCTTATTATGATTTTCCCTCAGTCCATGGAACTATCAAAACCGCAGCGCGTTTGTTTATGTTCTGTATTCTCAGTTTTATGTCGAATGAAAGACGCTCTATAATTGCACGTACAAAAACAAATTCAACATTCAGCTACACAAAAGTTACAGATGTAAATACATGTAGTTTCAGTTCTTCAACTTAATATTGGCATACGTTTCATTCAATTACCATTTCCAATTGATATTTTAATTCTTGACATTATCCGAAACATTAGGGTTTTTGGTAAAAAACGTTTGTAACCCGAAGTGGTCTTAGACAAAGAGGACACGTATGATGAAATTTAAAAGTCATTCCGTTTATGCATATTCCTACAATGTAACGTAACCAGATGAACAAACAGTAAGCAAAACAGACTACCTTAATAGGTACGCTACATACACGGTCACTAATATTAAACTGTACAGTATACTTTGACTCTTCGTTGGCAAATTAATTTCAGTACAGTATTGCAGCGTTCATTAAGTTTCACTCACAGATTAAATCATGCACAAAACTGAAACTGTAACAGTACTGCAACTTAAGACTACAAGATTTCTGTAGTAAAGTGCGGAAGAAGATACTTCTAGCCGTCCCAAAGACGTTAAAGTTTCGTTAAGTTTCAAACTCGCTCATTCAGTTGGAATTGGAGTTGAAAAAATTTCACTTTTCATTTATGCTTGTGCTCCAAGATAATCTGAGAATTTTTACAAGTTCTAGTTTTCTAATCTGTATACCCTGAACGATAATAACGGGTTCATGACAAACGTTCGTGTTTTTCTTGTTCGAGTTACTTACCAAAGAAGAGATATTATTTGTATTTGTCTCGTTCCAGTTAAATATGTTACGTTAAATACGGTACTCCTTAAGATCGCTTTGTAAGCCGACGGAAAGAAATGATTGAAATGAAGATTAAATGCAACAGTCACAACAGTGGTTTGTTACCGTTTTGGGGTAAATTTTCAAAATGCTGTTACTTTCGGGGTGGGGGGGCGTTACTTTCGGTATTTAATTGGAGGGCAAAAAATTAACGTTACCTTCGGGGGGACCGCTACTTTCGGAATTCTACGGTACTTAGATGTTTACTTGGCGAGGGGTGGTATTTTCCACTGCGTATCCGCGTATCCGCGTATCCACTTCAAAATATACTTAGAAGTTTCCTTGGCGAGGGGTGCTATTTTCGACTGCGTATCCGCGTATCCAGCCACTTCAGAAGTGCAACTTCAAAATGGTGGGGTATTCTGCAGTTACTCCTCCTTTCCTTTAAAGGAACCCCTTGGCTGTCATTACAGAGTTATTTAATCCATTGACACGTAGGTATTCTTGAAAAATACAAAAAGTACTCAAAATGAAACATGAGGGCACGCCTTCCTTTGCACTAGCATCCCGTTTTGTGAAATTGTTTGCGCGTACATGCAGAAAAGTCGAACCCAACTCTTTAGACTTTTCGTTTTCATCTTTTTCTCCGTTCTTGTCTTTTTGCTGCAGTTGCTGACTTCTGCTGGGCTTCCTTTCACTGCAAGAATTTTCGAGAACGCATCACTCAAACGGGAAAATCTTACCAAGGGATAAAGAGGGAAATTTTCCTCCGAGTTTTTCACTCAAATTTCTTAGCGTTTCAGTGTATATTTCAAGCTCAATTAACCCTGTCTCTCTGCTTTGGGTATCATTCGTACGATCTCTTCCTCTAGCAGATCTTTATTGTAGGTGTTCCTTTTTTCATGTACACACTCAGTAGATGGTTCAGGTTATTGCAATGCAAGAGCGACATGCAGGGGGTGAACCTCTTACCAAGGTCAACTTTTCTGCATATACTTGATTAACACCAGGCTACTCCCTGACAGGTAGAACAAAGTTTTCGTATGTTGAAAACAATGTAGAATACGTGACACCCCCCAGGAAACAAGACTTGAAGTAGAAACTCAAGATCTGTTTTCTTCGTACAGGCTTTTGTTTTTCGTTGACTCTTTTTAGTCGCGGATACGCGAAGCGTATAACCATCGAAAACAAAAGAAACTTACGGACAAATTCTGGATGGTATTTGCAGAGCGGTTGGAAAGAAGCTGTCGAAAACAACAGCCAATTTTCAGAACGTGTAATCAACCCGTGCGCTCGTAAAATACGAAATTTAGGAACATAACTCGTACAGAGTTCGATGGGTAGTAAGGCCGTTAAATGCAAAACTCCACAAAAGCTGACCATGAAACCATTTAAGAAGTTGTAGTTTAAAACTAGCGACGATTTCAGAGCGACTTGCTGGATATTTCTTGGTGAAGAGTGGTTGACGAAATGAATCGTACTAAATCTCCTGGAAATTACAGGAAAACGTCCTCGCTAGTTTGATATTCCACAGTACGTTTTTGGTCAAATCGTAACGAAATCGTAGATGAAATAGCACGTAAAAGTGCTTTAAAAAATCGCATGACTGTACAAAGGAGACGCAAACTTCTCACAGTAAGAGAAGATTTAACAGGGGAGCTGCGTCATTGTCTTCATCTTGTCTCAATCCATGACATAGGACTCAAGCTTACATTAGAAAAAATAAGCAGAGAATTTGACGAATTCGGTTTATTTCCTTGATCCTGAAACATATGGATTCTGATACTTCGCAGGCATTTTATTAATTCATCCTGCGTAAATATAAAGTATCTTTTGCAAGCGAACGAAAAGCTTACTTCAGTCCAGTCCAAACTCTTTGTCAAGAATAAGCTCTGCCAAAGTTTTGTTAAATAACGAATATTTTGCTTTTGGTGAATTATGGAAACGCTTAATTGTCCACAGAGGCTTCAGCTGACGCGTAAATAATACTAATTTTTCTTTGGTGGATATCGCCCGAGCAGTCCAGATTGTCATCTAAATCACAGGCTGTCATTCCCATAGAATTTACCTCAATCACTTACTTGATCGCGTATGATGCTTTGAAATGGAGAAATCACGATGATACTCGAAAAGCCTGTTCTTCGTCTCTTCTTTTTTTATTTCGAACTCCGCACATCATGACAAACATCTGAAAAATTAAGCTTTTCCCGAATTCTGTTGGCAAAACGGCCATGACATCTATACAGTTAAAGAGATGGTGCATTGACAGTTCTTGTTCCCTTTTCAATGTAAAACCGAGAATCGATTCGCTCAGCTTCAACACACGATTTAAAACCTTCCACATCTTCCGCCATTGTCCTTGTCACGCTAGAACGAACAAGAAACATTTTGGTCGAAAATTTGTCACCTGTCAATCATTGTGACTGTGCCGCACCAATCAGAAGCCCCCGTTCGTGGGCGAACGGGCTTTTCAAAAATGGGGGGCGTTTTCCATTTACCAACAAATTCCGGAAATTCCGGTTGGGATGTAAATGGACACACGTTTTTGGTTCGTTCCACTGGAAAATTTCCGGAATAAAGGGAACTTCTGAAAAGGTAGTCCTGTTTTTCCCTTGGAAACTTTCCGATGGAAATGTGTGTTCCATTTACAACTTTTGAAAGGTCTTACCACTTCCAGGCTATTCACGGCCACATTTTTAAATTTTGGCGCGTAAAATCGCAATCACTGGGCGGCGAACGGACCTGAGTTTGTAAATGGAAAACGCCCAGGGGTAGCACAGGGGCATTCTGTCTGCGCGTGCGCCACTTTGAGATCTCTTATGAGCGTATCCGCTGGCCCGCCATAAGCAGAAACCAAAGTAATGGCGGTCTACCTGGCGAAAAGTTTCGAATTCGTGTCGTTATCTGTGTAGTTTATCTTCCTTGTCTTACGTGTAGACGGTGTCAAAAGATCGAGAAACGGTTGGGCTGTTTATGGCAAAAAGTCACAGCAAAGTACTTTCGAATAATAAGGGGACAACAAGTTGTTTTGGTGTGGAACCCTCACGTAGTCAGTAATCTTGCGAAAGTTGGATAATTCGAAGGGCTCTTCAAACACACATAAGCAGACTAGACAGACATTTTACGCGTTAGTTTTGATTCCAACCTACGTGTTTACCTCTCACTGTTCTCTCTTTTGCTCTGTTGGGCATTCTTGTTTGAAATGTGTTAAAATATCAAGAATTTCAGCTACATTATGAAAATAAATGTTCACACCCAAAGTTTACGGTAGCTTGCCTTTTTTGGTTTCAAGTTTGTTGGCATGAACGCGAACAAGCGTGAACGACGGGCCAAAAACAGCAGCTTTGACCAAATTATGGTCTGAGTAAACAGCCAGAAAATAGAGAGTTGGTAATGTTACCACGGGAAAAATGTTTAGAAATTGTGGAACGTTTGAAGCTTCTGACAGAGAGTAAGTCATGTTAAGTCTTGGTTTCGTGTATTGCATGGAGCACCTCCCATTTGAAAATTACTTAGCTTACATGGTGTTAGCTTCAGGGAAGTAGAGCAAGATAGCTGGTTAAGATTTTGAGTTTAAGCACATCCCAAATCCCTAGGGAACTAAATCTGAGGACCTGAAATAAATAACCACTGTCTAAGGGCATAGCAAGGTCTATGATTCCCATGTTGTAATTGAACAAGCTGCCCTCTTGAACCTTGTACAACTGTCTCGATCTGTAGGAATGATCCTTCTCTGTGTTCATTTCCAAAGAATCAGACTATTCAAGTTGAAAATTGATTACAAAATGACAACAGGAAATTAGTAAGTTCTGACTAGACCAGGCCCAGGGAACAAAGCGATGTTAAGAGTGACACACCAAAGAGTATTCCTTTTTTAATATCAAGCCCCAAGCTTTTTAAACTTTATAGAACTAAAATATAATTTAGTTTGTTAGTCCTTCGGAAGTATAAGATATGAGGAAATGGTCAACAACTGTATTCACAATAAATAGATATCCAAAACGTAATGATCACGAGTGTTTTTCTTCGTATCAACTTGCTGGTCACCTTACTGAGACTATGACATGTAACATTTTATTATGTAGGATAAATGTAACTCCAACTAGTGAAATCTTAACTGTACATTGAATTTATAAGCAACAAAGAATCCCATTTGTATGAGCCTCATGAATTCAGCACATCTGTTAAATTTACTGCAAACAAATTAATTATCTATGAGTGTTTAAGATTCTAATCATAATCCGGAACTTCAAGAGCTTCAAATACGGCTGTTTCACATAACCAATTTGCCCATTTATCTTCATTCACAACTGGTTCTCAAGGTAACACCTTTCCACAAAACTCTGTCCATTGCTCCAATTGTTGAGCCACTGCTCATCTATCTAAACAGCAGAGAATACGCTGTCAGTTCTTTTGATCCTAACTTTTAATTCTGTACATGAAACACTTTTTCCAAAGCAAGCTTACTGATAAACCTAAGACATGGAGAATTATGGACACTTTTCGAGAAACTGTGATGAGTAAACTCTTCAAATTAAAGACATGCAATATGGAACTCTTTTCATTCTTCTAGATAATTTACATTCCCCTTGTCCTTTCAATTAACAGCCTAACCTTAAAACTAAATAATAATTTGCAGAGTACTTCTGATCATGGCTCAGAATACATGTCTGAACAGATGTCACTACAAAGCACAAAGAGACAAGCTTCTAATGCATACAACCATTAGCCTCTTTGAAAGCCACAAGCATGGGCTACAAGGTGGCCTTATTGCAATCAGCTCTTCTAGAAACATCAGTAACTTCATCAGATATCTTGCAGGAATGGTTATGCATGAGTGGGGGGCACAACTGCAAGGATCAAACATGTCCATTTTAGGTCTGAAGTAAACATCAATAATATAGGGTTTCATTTCTTTCAACTTAAGTAAACCATTTTCTCCCTCTTCCTCACACTATCTTGGTTTTTACATACATTGTAAATGTTCATAAAGATTTGCTACACTGTACCCAGAATTAATTCAACATTTTTTGAGTACAAATAACATTCAAGGTAATATGTAGATGAACTCCCTTGCTTACTCTCATTGCAAATTTGAAAGTATTATTGCTCATCTAGTTTTCAACATAATTTTGTATCTTCCTTTACCCGTGAATTGTGGTGAACATTTATTGATTTTTATACTACAGTATATGGATTGTTGGAAGGGCCAGTACATGACAAATCTGATGTGTAACATATTATTTGTGAATAATGATTGTTGAGAAGATGATCAAAATATAGTGACAGGTCTTGAAGATAATCAAGTGCATGTTTCACTTATTCTAGACGGTACAACGGGATTTTGGCAAGTAAAAGGTGTTTCCTAACATTTTTTTGTACAAATGTATAACTAACACATACATCTAAAGAAATCGTGATTGGCATTCCTCTACAGGCTAAGGGATACACACTAAAAGCGAAATGTCTGTTCTGCCCTACAGAGCTCGTCTTCAGAATTACAACCAAATCTTTTTGAATGAGCATTCTCACTTATTTCTTAAATCGCTCGTCTAAGAACACTTGCTGAGGTAAATTCAATTGCTGCACGGAGAAAAAAAAACCGACGAGCTTTTAATGCTAGCAGCTTTTAATGCTAGCAGCATGCTAATGAAATAAACACGATAACAGAGCTTATGCACTAGTCAGTGGAAAGCCCCGCACCCCCATACCCGGGGAATAGCGGGGCATTAGACCTGGCCTGCCTTCTAAATGAAGCAAATTCCGCGCTAAGCAGGGCAATTTCGTACGTCAAAACCAAACTTTTCTCCCCCGCACCCGGGGACAATACAGTACTTCCAAAATCATAAAGCACAATTGTTGACCAAAATTAATATACTTCAAGATCTTTACTTCAAATTAAATTTTGACAAACATGAAAATTAACAATGCAGTCCATTTCTCATAAAGCCCAAAATAATCTACCTTGAGTTACAGATTTGGCGTTCCAAACTTTACAATCTCTCCAAAAACAGTAATATTAATCACTGGGTTTAGCACAGCCTTGAAGATGACAATAAAAAATACCAGTTTCCTTGGTGTCAAAACGATTAAAATAGCAACGACAATAGTCCAAAGATGCATTTGACGAGCAACTCAATCTAACAATATTCCAGTTTTTTCCCTTCTGTGCATATAAGCATACCCAATCTAAAGTACACTCAACCGACTACAACGGTTCACAATCACAACAATTCTCAAAGAGCTATACAAATTTCACTAAGGAAATGGCTTATTACCAAAATGTTATGGCCTCATAATCCAGCTACATTTTGCAAATAACCAAGAGATTACCAAGGTAAGAGAGTAAATTCCCCATATGGAGCGTTTTCACTCACGTGACCAGCAGCCATATTGGATTACTGAAACAAAAGAAAGTATTTGCATTTAAATAGAGTTCAAATCCCGGAGGATTATTTTGGTACACCATCATGGCCACTATTCCTTTGTTTTGGAACACCAACATGGTCGCCGTGACGTCATGTGAAAACGCTTTATAGGCCTTGTACCCAAGGTAATCCCTCTTAAGTTATTTTTAGACTTAGTGCCCAGTTCTTCCGAGGATCTTACTCGCGCGATGCTTGAACTGCCCAAGCGATTTTCTCGAAACTACCTGAGAAAAATGGCGGCTAACTTAGTGAAAAGTCGTTTATATGTTTTGATTTTCAAAAGATGCTTCGTAGTAGAGATGTTTTCTGCACTCTCAGCTGTCTTTTGTTCGGCTGAGCCTTCGTTTGCTTAGTGCTCTTTGGCTGTTCATTATTTTGGCTTTGGCTGTCCAAAACATAAACAAATCCTCCTCGAAAACATCCCCGCAACGCGCGAGTAACATCCGTGGAGGAACTGGGGACCATGTCTAAAAATAACTTAAGCGGTAATTACCTTTGGTAGAAAGCCTATATGCATGGGGTATCCTCTCTCTTACCTCGATAATCTCTTGAAATAACCCTTGATCGGGTTACAGTACAGTGAATTACAGTACACCTAGAGACTATCAGGTGAGAGAACACATCCCCGTGCCCTATGATAATGTTTTTCAATCTATTTTAAGCTTCGCGTCACGCTGTGAAAGTAATTTTTAGTTTCGTCCCCATGGCCGCGTGGCCCATGGTCAGAGGATTAGATGTCATTGTGAAGAGACTTGCGAAGACTTTTCTCGCCGTCGCATGATCCAGTGAAATCCTAAATCGAAATTTGAAGATGTGATCGGCTTTAAGCGGTCATTACGTCATTACATTTGACCAATCAGGTGTCTTTCCTAAAATAGCCTCGCAGCTTGACTTCGAGCTAAAATTAGATTGAAAAAGATTATCATGGGAAGAGGCCCATGTATGAGGGATGTGTTCTCTCACCTCATAATCTCTTGAGTACACCTTTGACTGTAAGAGTCTTCGGTAGGAACTTACATGTTCCACTATTACGCAGACCGTGGTAATATAGAAACTCAAAAAGCCGAAACCCATCGGAGGTAACATTTACAAGGTTTATCTCACAAAATCATAAAGTAATGTCACTGTCAGCCTCTACGCGTAAGTTCGCTTTTTATTCCAATGGAAACGCTTAGACAAAAGGTCAACGCTATAAATAAATCGCTAATCAAGCATGACTATAATCTTTGTCTAATTCCTCTACAAGAAATGATAATATTTACAGATTGAACACAGAATTTAACTGAGAGCCCATTACAAACATGAAAAGAATGGATTTTCACTTGACTGAGACCGTATGCTTTCCCAGTGATCTTTGCGCGCCTATTCAAGTTGGCGTCAAAAAACAAATCCCCGTCTGAGCCCCGCTCAAGGTCCCCGCTCGCCGATACTTGCGCCAAATGCTGTCGAAAACCCCGCATACCGAGGCAAAAGTGACAGTCCAAAACCGCCGAAATCCCCCGCTAATGCCTCGCATTCCCCGGGTATGGGGGTGCGGGGCTTTCCACTGACTAGTGCATTACGCCATCCGGTTCGAAAACTACATGGACAAGCTCCAAATGTGCAATCTTCGCCAGTAAACGGTAGTAGTTTGCCTTGCTACAAAAAAGAGCACGCATTTTTTCGGAATAAATAAACCAGATGAAGCGGAGGACAAATAAACAAACAATGCACTAACAGTGTTCTCGGACTTGGGGTCCGGCGAAAAGGGTAGTTACAAAAATACCTACTGAAGCACAGGAAAAAACATTGCAAAAGTCATCGTGTATTGAAATGACACTACAACCTTGTTAAAAATGGACAACTATATGCTCACCACAACAGACTTGGAGAGCAGCAAGACAGAAGACTTTTGTGAACCACGACTTGGAAAATCTATCAAAACTTCCCAAATAAAAATTTGCCAAAAGCTGTTGTAATAACATTGTAATCCTACAAACAGCGCATTTTTTAAAGCCTGGAGTCCCAAGCGGCTGCAAAGAGGAAGAAGACACAATGTTATTTGAAGTAATTTAAAGCTTGGGGGCCGGCGGAATTATGATGAAAACTTACTTCAAAGTTGAAGCAAAATCAGCTCAAATTCAAAATTTCCATCTCATAAAGGGTGGTTTATCTGAGGATCGTGTCAATATGCAGCCCTATGATTCATTACAATAAAGCTTCAACATCTTCAAACTAACCTGCATCATTTGCCTTCTCGTATGAACATCTTGAACTTCGATAAATCAAATGCCAAACTCCACTTCTTTGGGCCTTTATCTCGTTTTGTTCGCAATTTGATCATTAAAATATTCTCATCCGAACGCCCAAAAAACTCGAAGAATATCCATAGTGATAGAAAAGTGTGTAATTTTGTTACAATCTTTCATCTCTCTTGACAAAATATTTTTCAAAGTGTAGATCGCCCGTTTAAAAACCCGCGGGCAGCGCGTTCAAAATAACAATGGCGCCGAACTCGAATAATTCGATTCCGTTCGCGCATGCTCAGACAAAATGCCCATGTGCTCCCAGGGGGTCTTTTTGCAAGCGTTCCCTCAGTCTCTTTCCCCAACTTTCGCGCGGCCAGTTTGCAGAAAATCGTTTCGAAGCTCTTTTGTCGAACAGGAACGCTTGCTACGCAGGCTTTGGTTTTCCTAAAAACAGCACTTTCGTTGAATCAATGTTTCTAACAAGAATTCAAATGATACAAGTATTTTTGTCTTTGTAGGGCCGGTTTTTTTTTCTCGCAATCCCCCAGCCTGCAGTGGTTGATGTAGGACATAGTTACTACTACTAACTATGGCCATTCTAAGCGATTATTTTTAAGCTTTACTAATATTCTCCAATAATGACAGACGAACCGTTATTCCATACTGAGTGGGACACCTTGCTTGTAACCTTGTTTGACAGGACATTTTGTTGCTCTTTCTTTTTTTTATGGTGCTGGACTCTTCTGAAATGACTCGCCTGTGGATTCTGTATTAGTTTTGACGCGTGTATGCCGTAAGTTGGTCTGTTCTTTTTTCGCTTCGAGCACGATTTTGCACGATCAGTCCTCTTTTTGACTGAAGCACGCATGCGCACTCAGTGGTTTCAATTACAACTGACAGAAAACTGAAAAGTACAAAAGCACTTTATTCACCTGCAACCATCTTAACTTTTGTCAGTTACTTTCCACTTCTTGACGTGTTATGTAAGTATATCTCACTCTTAGCATAGTTTCCCTGTCCCTTTCTTAGAGCAAATCTTCTCTGATTTGACGCTCCGTTCATCATAAAAGATCACCAGTTTTGCACCCTCCTTCTTCAACAGTCGGGTCACTCGAAAAGTTCTTCATCAACAGAAAAACCGCAACTGTAATCTTTTCTGGTTTGGCGTTCCTTTCACACTAAAGGGTTTCAGGTTAATTCACCATTTTCAAAGGGTCGATTTCTTTGGACAGTGTAGCCTCCTTCTTTGCTAACGGCAAAACAGCAACCCAAGCCTTCTCCAATTTGCGTTTTGCCCACACTTGGAAAAAAATTAACAAAAAAACACTCTCAGTCTGTGAAGTTTATCAGGCTACAAAGCTATGTTCATCCTTAGAAAATATGCTTTTCCTGTGATCACATTTATTTTAGGGGTTTCATTACCAGATAAATTTTCTGTATGATAAAACTGATTTCACGACATTAAGGAACTTAAGCACGCGCGTTTTTCAGACGCGGACGGCAACCGGAAGAGAACATTTCGCGTCCCAGGACAGTGGTGTCTCCCAGATAATTATACTAATCATCTCTAATAGAAAAAAGATACTTGGCAATGTAAATGTGGTTGTGTGAAGACAAGTTAAAGGGAAAAACTGTTCACTTCCGGTAGCCGTCCGCCTCTCAAAAACGCGCGTGCTTAAGCTACCCACTAAAGCACTTCCGCTTATTACCTTTGTCACTTTTCCAAGGGCATACAAGATTCCTCTTCTCTAATCTCTCCTGTATTTCCTGTCCCTTAGGCTCCCTCTATCCTTACCCCGGGTGGGGTTCCCCATATGAAAGCGCTGACCACTACTGGCCTATGTATAACATCACCGATGGATTTCTGGAAGATTTGGAGGGCGCCGCACACACTGTGGTGTATAACGGCGGGAAAATCGTGAAGGTGCCACAACTTGAGCATGCGCTATCTTTGGATGGAAAAGATGACTATGTGGACACCGGTAAGTGTTGATCCTTTCGTTAGATACATTTTTGACTTGATCCATGCGATTTATACGACACACTTACGCTTGGTTTAGAATTGTTTCTTCCACTGCAATTCATTAGCAAAATTTTATACGACTGGAAAAATTTGTTTGGTGTAACGTAGTTTTGGTTCTGTGATAGCGTCAATTTTAATCGAGACTTACGCGCTATATAAAAATAACAGCGAATTTTCAAACGGTTTGCAAAGCGAGACGTCCGTGGAAACAGTTTGCATTTACCCAAGGCACTCATACCTTTCGTGTAAATTTTCGCGAAAAAGAGAAGTTCCACTTTCTCTGAAGTTAACTTCTTCGTGAATGGAACTCCATTTTAAAGTATATGGCGTAAAATTGTGCAAGAACTTCGCGAGGGTTCACTGCCTGAACTGAAACTGGAGCATCCTTACACGCAAAAACACAAACAGCGCTTTAGTTCTGAATACGAGATCGTCCTCCTCATGCTAATTTCTTCGCTTAGACTGCACCATCATACCCGGCAATAATCAATTCTTACAACTGTGTGATTAGAAACACTTTCCTTAAGTGAAAGTGATGTTTTAGTAACTTTATTTTGTTTGATGAAATTATTATGATTACCTTTCTTTAAAAAAAGATAAAAAATTAGTTGTTCCTTTACTTTGATAACAAAAGAAAAGTGTTAGAACCAAAATAATGTGGACTTCGGCCTCACGTTCTTACCTAAAAGATCAAGAGGCCTTAATCAGAAGCAGCCGATATGCTATCTTTTAACCTCCACAAGCAGAACTGAAGTAGATAGTGTCTTTTTTGGGGGATTCAAACGTCCGGAAACATTACACTAATAGACCGTTTTCGAATTCTCACGGCTGGACTGGATCTAGCATGAAGTGGAGGCTAATGCGGGCAAATCCTTTCACAAACATATTAATTTGCCCTCAAAATGGACTATTAAGCCCGCCGCAAAGTTGAGGAAAGAGCTGGGCAAACTTCCTCGCGAGGCGGTTTGCTCAGCCGTTTCCTCACGTGTGCGGGCAAATTGTGGTGAGAAATGGCCGTGAGGATAAAATAAAACATGTTTGATATTTTTGGCGCGAGACAAATTCCTCACTGTGTGCGGCTATCGTGAGAATCGAGCTGAGCTTGGTTGATCAAGCATCCAATGGAAATACATGGCATTCTCACGTGACTCCAGTGGTTCAAGATGGTGTCGGAGGAAGAAATTCCGGGGTCACTGAAGTCACGTGAGAATGCCATGTATTTTTATTGGATACTTGATTGACCAAGCTCAACTCGATTCTCACGATGGCCGCACACAATGAGGTGTTTCCTCACGGCCTCGCGAGGCGAATTTCTCACCAAAAGTTCCCCGCACACGGTGAGGAAACGGCTGAGCAAACCGCCTCGCGAGGCAGTTTGCTCAGCTCTTTCCTCGCCGTGTGCAGTGGGCTTTAGGAAAACACCCGTGATGCACATGCGGCAAATTACTTGTCAGATTAATCCATTTCATTGGATGAACTTGCCTTTCAATATCTCTTGATGCGCAAAAAGCTTGGGCAACTCGCGTGTTGGGGGTACAAGCCAAGTAGTGAAAATAAACATTATTCTGGCAATTCGAGACATACTTCTTCTTAAATTGATTCCGTGCTCCTGAAAAGTTCTGGTAACTTATGACACAACCGCAACATTGGCCCCCCTTTTACTTTTCATTTTGTGTTTCCTGACTGTTTATGGTTATTATCAGCTTGAGATGTGTGATCTGGATATAATACCAAGTTCTCATAACTACCCAACGAAGAAATGTATGGTATTAGTTAGGAGAATGAACGTTTATGGTTATTTTGTTGACGTTTGACAACTCTCCGCTAGGAAGGAGTTCAGAGTGCAGTTCGATTCCCCTTCCCGGCCGGAAGTTTGGTTGTAAGTACGCCTCGCACCTCCCCACACAATTTTTGAGAGGAACACTGTCATCTTTCATTTTGATATCTCAAAACGCTTGGTCAATCAGTAGAACACTGTTCTTATCTCGCTGACCCTTCTCAGATACAAAGTACTATTCTGTCGATGTCTATTCTTCTCCTATCGATATACTAGTGAAGATTATTTCATCATGTTTTTTAAGTTAAATGCAATAAAGTTTGTCTTTCCGATATCGTACGTATCGGCGCAGTACCATTTCCGCTGACTAAATGATTGAACACAGGAAATAGGGAGCTTTAGCAACGACGACGGCAACGGCAACGAGAACGTCGTCATTAAATGTGAATTCGCGTTTTTGTTATCGCTTCGCGACTATTCCAAGCATTTTAAAATGAAATTTGTAACCAGAAAACCACGGATTGAGGAGACGCTGATGTACACACGTCATCGGAATGTGAAAAAATGAAACTGAAAAAAGGACTGAAAAAATGAAATAAAATACCACTGTAACATTTCTAAAAATTGTATCTTAAAATGCACCAGATTGCATCTCAGTGCATATTCATTTCAAAAAATTTTATAACCCCCTAGGAAGCTCGGGACGTGTCCCCCCAAACAATAAATTCTAGATAAAACCCTGAATATGTGACAGATCCGGTCTCTTTCTTACTCGCAACTCAATTCGGCTTCTCTCTACTTATTGTAAAGATATCGAGCGATCTTTGTTAATCGATGTATTTATTGTGTTTTCAGTTGGGTAGGCACTGGAGTCGCGGAGACTGCAGTGTTTGCATATGCGCATAAAAGAGCAAGAGCAACAAAGGAAAAAACGCAGTCTGTTTATTCTATGCTGTTTGTCACGATTGTCAAATACATGTTCTTAAGAATAGCAATGGTGTACCGTTTCCTCTTCGAAATGATCGTGTTCGTGACAACATGCAAATATCTTACCTACGCAGGAACCTATGACCCGGAGCCCACAACTCTACTGTGTTCGTGTAACGGCGTTTTTCACAGACCGATTTATTTTTACACTGAATTTCCCGCGAATGAGACTCCCACAGGAGCCCGATGACCAATTACAAGAAATTAAGCTGACGTCATAGGGTCACCGAACCGGAACTGCCTTTGTTTTTTGACCTAATTAATTCGCGGGAAGGGCTAGTCTAAAAATAAACTTACTTGTGAAAACGCCGTTTCACAGAGGCTGTGTGGAAGTTGCACGCTCCAGATGGGCTCCTGACCTACGCTACTATATCTTTTATTTTAGAGAGATCCTTTCGGATCCACTTCTAAAGGATGTGGACATCACGCCACGAGCTTAGCCTGCTTAAACCTCAAATTTAAATCCGTCTTAAAAAGATTGATTTTAGATGCTATTACGAGGTACTAACAGTTCGTGTGACTGTCGACTTGTAGTTGATACGTCTGACGCCGAAGTAAGATCACAATATACGTAGGCCCTGAACGGTATCCGTTTCCATGACAACTAGAAACCCCGGATGACAGTGTTCCTCATATCTGATCACCAGCACTTCCCGGCGGACCATTTTCTGGAATCAATTCTGGATACAAGAGTTTAAAAAACCTGTTGTACTCTCAGACAACTAGACCACCTGCATTCATTTGTATTTTGCAACTTTCCATGAGAACTGTTTTTGTTATCTCGACTACACGATTATGTGACGTATGTAGTCAATTTTGACCGGTTAAGCCAGGGGCAACCAACGTCAATTTTCGGAAAATATCTGTTCGGAAGACGATTTGAGATCTAGAATTTTCGGAACATTTGTTGTAAAATTTCTTACTTGCCTGCCTCTCCTAGGATTTTCGAACATCTGAAAAATGGTATAATTGCCCATTTTTAACAGATTCTTACCCTAAAAAGGTCACCTAGAATCTTCGGGAGCCTTTTTCAGGCTGAAATTTTCGAAAAGGTAAGTTTTGATCCCAACAATTTTCGGATCACTAGACTTTCAGATTCGGAAATCCGAACAGATGAAAAATTTTTAGGGGATAAAAATATGCCTATATCTACCGTTTAAATATTAAAATACGTTTAACAATGCTACTTTTAAGTGGTTTGAACTATATATTCTTGTTGGGTACCCCTGTTTAAGCCATGAACCGTTGAATATTTTACCATTAAGCCCGAAGGACGTGTCTTGCATAAATTACATCGCTCGTTTGGTCAGGGGTATCGTCATCCACTGCACTATAAATGATTTTTTTTAACGAACGTATTCCCGGCAGTTTACATTGTTTATCAGCATCAGTCAGTATAGGATATGGCTTATAAGTACAGAAAATCATAAAACAATATTGATCTGATTGAATGAAACACTGTGACTTTGTCAGTGAAAACTGGGTGCCGATATTGTAAGCGTCAGATAGTTTACTGTTTCCTTTCATTTTTTGTCACGTTTCAAGGCGGCTTCAACGCCGATTGCGTGACAAAACCATCGACCTGTAGAGACGGCTTTACGTTGACTTTCTGGCTGAAGGTTTACGGCTCTGGGTACATAATGTCCTCCGGGTCATTTACAAACCACAGGAACGGACCTGGATACCAGCTCTACTACCATCAAAGTCTGAAACGCTTTAAATTTATGCTCGAGACACGCGACCACAGATGGTCGCTGCTATTGCACGAAGAGGTTGGACTTTGGACTCACATGGCTTTTACATGGAACATTCGTAATGGACTCCGATACTACGAGGATGGGAATCTCAGTACGTTTACAAACAAACCTGAATTTGTGTCTCCGTTGCGTCAACAGAACTACACGCCGATCATCACGCTTGCACGGCCCAGTAATATCCTAAGGCTGAAAGAGTACGGAAAATTTGAGATTTCGCAGTTTGCAATTTGGCTAAAGGAGCTATCGGCTGAGGATATTGCTGGAGTGCATAGAAGCAGTGTGGTTTATGATCAGAATAATGTTCTCTGTTGCCACCATAAATCAGGTATGTGTACCATGGTATTTTCAAATCCCGTTACTCTATACTGTATTGTGCAACACGATAAATTTTACGCGCCGGCACCTTGTTACTACTGACCTATGAAAAAAGTAGAAAGAAAATGACTTCATTGTTAATCTTTCAGTATTTTCTGGAGACGCTTTGAATTCAAGAAAGAGAACAACGAGATGAACGAGCTTTCGTTCTGAGCACCCATATAAAGAGAATTACGACATTCAAACTCATTGTGCGTGCTCAGAACTGAAAACTCGAGGAAGATCTCAGAAACACTTAAATTAGGGAGTTCAAGCAAGGATGACTTCGACAAAAACTACAAAACCACAAAACAATAGGTTTGATGAACTGATGCGCTTTATATTTTGATATATGCCTTTGCCGCTCTTGTCGTGACATGAATGACCAAATATTTGAGGTGACGAGGAGGACTTGAGCGCCTGACAATAGTGTTTTCACTCACGTGATCATTAACCAAAGGCTTGTTTTTCCACCGACACAAAAGAAAACGTTTGCTTGATAATAGAGTTCAATTCCCGGAAGATTAGTTGGGTACACCAGCATGGCCACCGTAATTGTTAAATAATAACCATTGTCAACACTAAACGCCTTTGCGTTCTTAGTTCAATCGAGAGAAGTAACCCTCAGCGCTTCCCTCCAAATCAATGGGTGAAAGGGATTAAATATTTTAATCTGCGGTGCTGGGCTGGCGTAATGGTGAGAGCACTCGCCTCCTACCAATGTGGCCTGGGTTCCAGTTCCCAGATTCCGACGGCGTCATATTTGGGTTGAGCTTGTTGGTTACCTAATGAGATCCGAGAGGTTTTTCTCTGGGTACTCCGGTTTTCCTCTCTCCTCAAAAACCAATATTTCATTTGATTTGCGTTAATTTGTTGATTTCAGTTTACAGTGTCCCCAATTCGTGCTCCAGTGCTAGAGGACTTGACACTTAAATAAAGTTCCTTTCCTTTCCTTTCCATTTCACAAGTAAGGTACTTATATTAGTGTATGTTTTCAGTGAGTCCTTGTCATTCCAACCCGTGCTATGATCCTGACCAGTGTCGACAGCTTAGCCAGTCTCATGGAAACTGCATCTGCCCAAATGTCAACCTTCGCCTTAAAACTTGCAAAGGTAACTTATACTGCTTTAATGATAACAACATGATGAGCCTTCAATTTAACAGCTTCAATGCAATTCTTAAGCTACGTGCAAACGCACGCAACGGAGTTGTTGGTCGGAAGACCTTAGACAGCAATGACCAGAACCAGGTTGCTGACCAGCGGTTTTCGTTAAAACAAATGGTTTGTTGGGGGGGTGATCAGTCTCGCGGGCTCAGAAAACCTGGTTGTGGTCATTGTTATTTAAGGTTTTTCTTGTTGGTCCGGCAGATGTTGGATGTTGTTGGTAGTGCTGTGCAAACGGATGCAATGCGTGTGCGTGACCCCAACAATGTTGGATGAGTTGCGCAAACGGGTGCAACATTGTTGTGCTACGCTTCAGTGATCACGGAACAAAAGAAATTTCGGGAGTTGTTGGCTCAAAAGTTTGACCAGTTTCAAACTCCGCGCAACAACTCCCAACAACACGCAACAATATGCAAACAGGACGCAACAGGTAACACACAACAATGTTGGGAGATGTTGGCCAACGATGGCCATCAATGTTGGGATATGTTGGCCAGCAATGTTGGGAGATTTTGCACGGCAATGTTGCGTCCGTTTGTGTGGACCTTTAACCCTAGCGCTGCTAAAGGAAATTTCTGGAAACAGCAAATTGTTTGGTTTTCTTGGATGATTTTCTTTTCACCTCGCCGCACGTGCACTTGAATAATAGTTTTGATTTATCCTAGAAAAGATATCCGGTGAATGTGAAGACAAGAGCACAGGTTGTAAGGAATTCGCTGCACAGCCGCATTATTGTCAACATCGAAAAATGAGGAAAATTTGTCCAAGGTCCTGCTCTTATTGTGGTAAGTACTGACCAGATGTCTTTTGAGGTCAGTTTGAAATTTCAATATGGTAATGATTAGTATGAACTTGTACTATACGTTTTTGCGGGCTTGAGAAAAAAAGAAGGGCGCTGCTCTTAAAATCATGAACTTTGGTTTCTTACAAATGGCTTGTAACCCCGGTAAAACATTGACATGTTAACTTACCACAAAATCTAAACAATATCAAATCAGAAGAGTTTCAATTTTTTTCATTTTCACGTGAACGCCTGTGCTTGTAGACTTCCTTCACTGTTCCTCCTCGATCAAGTCTAATAGACACCGCAGTTCCTGTTGTTTATTACACTGCGGACGCCATTAGGGTCTACAAGCGTGAAATCAACGAAAATGCTACCGCTACAATTGTAGCTGCTTCCTTTTCTCTTCCTCGACTTGTATGTGCCTGGCCTCCAAGGGTGAAGGAGCGGACGGGCAGAGCCTTGGTTTTGAGTATGGCAAGCGTTGCTATTTAGAGGACCCATTCTTTGGAATAGTGTTAATAACGAAACAAGGGATATAGATAATGTAAATAAATTCATGCCAAGGCAGCCTTGAAGAAATGTGATCTTGATAAGACAAGTCTTATTTATGAAAGGAACTTGTGTTAATTTGAATAAGAATTTA
>NC_090893.1:34173713-34178713 GCF_036669925.1 Montipora capricornis
ACAGGCTATGCATTTGAAACTGGTCTGACACAAAAAAACGATATGCCCAGAAATGCCCCAAATTAGATGCACGCGGATTTCAATAAGAGTCACGAAGTGTCCCCTTGCTCTTCTTCCCAACTTCAACATCACTCGTGTCACGGAATATGGACAAAAAATGTCACAAAGTGTCCCCCAAATGCTGTTCTTTAAGTAAAGATTAACTGCTGCATTTACCCTAAGCTAAAAATAATGCCAACCTTTATCCTTACCTTGTTGTTGAAAATAGGTAGCAATTGCTTAGACTTAAAGGGACACTTGTGTCGGATGTCAAAACTGGACGTGCATCTAATTAGGTGCATTTCTGGACATACCGGTAAGTGAAACTAGACCCTCCGTGAGGGTACACTGGGTTGCCTGTGGTACGTGCACCGTTCCAGACAATTTTTTTCAAGTTGGGGGGTCATTAAGAAGTCATGACAGAAGAGGCCCTTTGGCTCACAGGTCCTCACACGTTCGTACGACGAAACAGATCTGTCCTTGCGTAATATGTAGCTCTAACAGTGCACGATATTGTTTTGGTATTGTCTATCATTTTAGTACCATGGTAGAAGTCTTGAGCAAATAGTCTGAGAAGACATGTGGTTACTAGCAAAGTACTGAACCCAGAAAGATTGAAGAAAATAAATGGGAAGTGAGAAACATTGGCTTCTGGGCTGACATGTTGATAAACTTCTTTTCACCACAAGTTTAATCGTGCTCTCTGAGCATCTGACAGCTTTGTAATACCGAAGTTCACTGAAGGTATCCCTGTTCGGCGGGGTTAGTGTATACCCCCCATAAAACAGAAGCATCGGACCGAAAATACTATTAACGCTAACAGATGCGAACTCAGCAAAGTACAGATTTCGTTAGCTTGCCTTATGCAAAAACAAATATTGATGCAAAAGTAAATAAATATTGATACACAGTTTTTAGAAAGAGCAGAAGGAAGTTTCCAGGACGGTAGCTCGAGAATAACATATTTACGACATGAAAACAACATTAATTTTGAACCGTGAATATAGAATATAAACAGTTACGATCAGCGACAAACGTTTTGGGAGATTTTTGCTACGTTCAATTTTGTTATTGTACGTTTTGGCTGCACAAATAAATCGCAAAATCGAAAGTGTCATCGCCGGAATTCAGCGGGCGCCGTGATTATTGGCATGTTTACTTGCCAAACAGAGAAGCATCTGTGTCAAATGATGGCAAGATACCGGGTTTTCGTAAGTTTCTTTTTCTGTTAAGTGTTATAAAGTTTGACAATAAATGAGCGAATTCAAAACAAAGGTCACAATCGCCCACCATTGTTTCTGCAAAGTCAAAAATTTACTCTCCAAGACGAAGTTATTTATCACCAGGTAATTCCATCATTTTGGAAATAGCAGCTACTTTATTATTCATCTGCGTCACAATTTTTCACTGATTTTGGGGCTCATTTTGTTGAAACTCAAGCACGCTTCCAACAGGCCTGTGAACCCTTCCTGCTTACAGAGCAATACCAAAAAACTTCTCCCATATCACATTTCAACCTTAAGCTCGAAAATTCAATACACAACATGATATTATAATTCACAAAGGCAGAAAATACCACAGAATCCTTTTCCAGCGAAAACTTTATTGAAACAAACAACATATTTGCTCTTAGAGGCGAAAACCTCTTCCTATTTCAATGCGTGCGTGAAGACAAGAAACTCAATCGTGTCAAATTACCACGTACTTCAGGTAAATATAGCTCACTTCGACAACAATCTATCGCCCTTCGAGCCGAAATGAAAGTCCATTACTCGTCGCTTTTGAGATTCCAGGTGTTGGTTTTTCACTGCCTGCCTAGTTTATCCAACTGATTTTCCATCATTGAGCTCCATAAGGGTATATTTTGTTTAAGGATCCACTAAAACGCCATTCGCGTTACATGACTTTCGACGCCATTGCAGGCTAAGTTAATAGTGCGTCTCAACGACGCACTTAAAACAAGACGTTAACACGCAGACTGACGCAGAGAACTTTCTCCACTTTATTTTGTTATTTATTACATGTTTAATCGAGAAAGCGACTTTCTCTTTTTCAACGATGGAGTTTCGAAAACTTGATCCCGAAGAGCATTTATATTGACTCAAACAGTCGAGGCCAGAAGAATGTGATCACTCACGTAATCAATTTGATTTCCTGTCAAAAAAAAAATGCTGCATAAAAATAATCAGCTCTCCGACTGAAAAGACAGAAACAATTCTTGATATAAACTGAAGCTGCATAACTCCTGTGCAGTGCATGATACCTTCGTAATAAACATAAATATAAACTTGTAGATTTCTTCGACTGAGGTGGCCAAAGTATATATTCATCATCTTCTTGTGTTATCTTCTATTGGAAATTCAAGTCCCCTACCAACAACTCAAGTGCCGACCACTCGCAAAAGTAGGTGGACAGTGATTTTATTGATAAACTAGACGCTCCGTGAGCGTACACTGGTTTGCCTGTGGTACGTGCAGCGTTCCAGTCAATTTTTTCAAGTCGGGGGTCATTAAGACCATTTAGGGGTCACCCAGAGGTCATACCAGTAGAGGCCCTTTGGCTCACACGTTCATACGACGAAACAGATCCTTTCTGAGGTTAAAAACCTGGCTACCGGCCTATTAATTAATCATTTGCCAGAAAGAAGAAATACCTGTCATCTTTAGAAAAAATAGACACGCATTGCTTGCGTGTGGTAGTGAAGTAACACAGCGATTTATTCCAAAACGAAGTCGGTTACCCCCAATTTTTTTTTACATTTCTGACATCACTAACTCATCATCTTTCAATGGTAAAATTTGCAGAAAAAAATCAATGTTAGAAAATTTTCGCGCGAACGTCCTTAAATGCATGTACTCTAGAGCTCTCTCCCATGCAGCAATCCTAGGCTGAAAAGAGTTTAGAATATACATGTATTTGTATATGTAATAGGACTACATGCTGTCCAATTTGGAAATAATTGGATGAGAAAAACTCTGAGGACGGCTGAGTCCAATTTAGTAGTTCAAGGAATTTTTTGAATCCAATTATTTCCACATTGGACAAGCATTATATAGATTCCAAAAATGGTTTGTTCTCACTATTACAGACTATTAGTTTAAAAATGTGAGAGAAACCACAAAGCTGCTTAATTCCCCTAATAGTTGCAACTTGATTGGCCAATACGCCGTTCTTTTATTTATCTTGACATTTGATTGGTTGATGTAAAGTATTGATGTCCATATTTAAAATAAATTGGATAGTTTTTGCTGGAACGTTTACTTCAGCTTTGAACAAACCGTCCAATTTGAAGAAAATCTTGATACCCCAAAACAGTATCACGATTATCTTCAAATTGGACGGTATGTTCAAAGCTGAAGTAAACGTTCCAGCAGAAACTATCCAATTTATTTTAAATATGGACAGTTGGCAAGAATAAATTAAAAATACATCTGTTGGCAATATTGGATTTTGATGCAGCTATACAATTAGAACATGAATGAAAGCATCTTTCTAGCTGGATCCAAATTGAACTCGCAATTGACAACCTATTAATTAGTTGGCTTTATAGCGCAAATTGTAGAGCAAGTGCAGCGCAAACGCATGGTTATGGGTTCGAATCCCGTTCAAGACTTGATTTTTTCAGGCTTACTTACAAATACTTAAGTTGTTTCGATAACTGCGGTGACCTTCCTAACTTCCACAAGTACCGTGAGACTATGCGTACAGCCAATCTTCCTTTTCAGAGATTCCTGTTTTGTTTTTTCTCCTAGTTGAAGCAAGCGTTGTTACCCTCCGTTCTGAAGGATTCTTCAGTGGCACCGGATTTGTTTTGGTGCTTGGGTTTGCTGCGGTTGCCGTTTTATTGATTGTTGGAGCAGCCATCATTCTTTACCGCCGCCGCAAGATGCAGCTGAAAAACTTCAAATCTCCTGTAGATGCGGATAAGCTTCAGAGCAACTCCATCTTTGATCAGCACTCTAATTACTGCTCAAATCCAAAGTTGTTCAATTACGAAGTACCAAGAAACAGAATGGAGTTTATCGAGGAGCTGGAACAAGGAAATGGTACGTAAAGGTTTTTAAAAACACTTTATATATTAATCAATGCGCGCACTCTGTTTGGTTAATTAGCTAGGTTTATTGTGCCAGTAAACTCGTGGAAATTTCGCGCGTCTTCTGAATTATTATACAAAATCAATAGACCACAAGTTTCTATGGTTTAGAGGAACGATAAACCAGGAGGGATTTTGGAAGAACACTCATGTTCTTCCCACATCCCGCGTGGATTTTCAGCCTCTAAATCATAGAAACTTGTGGTGTATTGCTTAATTTTAATGCTTGGAAATTTGATAAACCTGGTATCAGTCCCACCCCGTATAGCAGGACAACTGTCCCCTGAACCTAGTTTAATGGCCTAGCTCCCGAGAGGTTCCTTTCACTTAATGGTAGAGCATCCGAACTAGTAATCGAAAGGTCGTAGGTATGACTCCTTCAAAATCCTGCAAATGAGCACTCGGATTTTTCCGAGTATCCCCAAGTCACCGTTGAAAAAATATCATCTCATCTTTATGGTTATATAGAATTATCCACTTGTGCACAGGAGTTAGGTATCACGTCACCAATCTGATTGGTACAATTATCCATTATCTGTTCAAGTCTTTCAAGTCAATTATAAACGTGCACCAAAATTAGCGGAACGCCTAGTTTAACTCTAATAGTTAGTTGGAACCGCAAACTCGAATTGTTAATAGTGTGTAGCGTTAATTAAAGCCGATGAGTTCTCTCATTGGTAACCTACAGATTTGGCTACAATATCCTCAAAGGAGTTTCCAGGATAGCACTAATATCAATCAGTGTTTCAGTGTTAATATTGGGTCTCAAGGAGTATTGTGGATGAAATCCTCAAGAGTTGAGTCACATCAACCTTGAGCTTGTTTTTATTTTCCGTAACATTCAAGTCTTACTTGCAATTGTTTGCTT
>NC_090893.1:34193713-34201213 GCF_036669925.1 Montipora capricornis
TGTCACTTGGTTTTTCTTTCATTATAGCGTTGCTCTTTGAATATGACGCATTCATCATTTACAGCTCAAAGGACGAGGAATGGGTGAGAGGAACTCTTCTTCCGACTCTCGAGGACAAGCATGGCTTTAAGTGCTGTATACACTACAGAGATTTTATGCCTGGAGTGTTTTACCGACAGAATATGGTCAACAGTGTATACGCATCCAAAAAAACAGTTGCTGTGGTGTCCAAGAACTTCTTTAACAGCGGTTTTTGCGAAAGTGAATTTGAGTATGCCCTCCTTCGACTTGCAGAAAGGAGAGATGACAGTTTGATCGTCATTAAGCTTGATGACATTGATACCCGTAAACTACCCTTGGAAGTGAGAAAGCGAAGCTATATCGACTGCCCCAATTCTATTGAAAAGGAAACTTGGGAGACTAAACTAGTTAAGAGTTTAAATTTTAAAACCCGTTGAGAGGAAACATACGCCCAAGTAGGGTGCATTTCCATATATGCTGCTTTGTAGTTGTAATGTATAGCCTGTAGCGATACTCACCGTTACGTCATATTTTCTTAGATATGGTGCTCCGCTATTTAGATGTAATCGAAATGAATTTTTGTAAAATTAAGGAGAAATATCACTAGCTTGTGTTTTCAGAAGTTTGTTTCAAGCACGTACAGGTAATTTGTTGGAGGTCTTTTTTGAAGTTCGTCCTTTCTTGGTTGCCATATTTTTTCCGATTCTTATTCCAAGCAAAGCTAGCGTGTTTCAGTGAAATGTATCAAAATGTGAATGATCTCGTTCTCGGAGATACAGTGGAATAGAGTATTATCAATTCAACAATTTTTTTTTTACTTTGAACTGACAAGAGTTTCCTAATGATCTGTCAGATAAGCTAGTACGTCTGTGATTTCTAATTTTAGAGCGATTCCTATTGGCTGGCTTTTCCGTTCGCTTGCTGAGGGTTTACTTGACAATGTTTGCCCTTAAAAATCGTGCGATTCAAGAAAAATTCATTGCCAAATTGGTAAATTCACAGTTTATTTTCACTTCGCTTCGTGATTCATGCGATATTGGTTTTTCGCGTGAAATTTACTAGTTAGGCAATAAATTTATAGAAGGAAGCGAAGAAAATGATTTAATTAAGCAGTAACCGGAAACACCAAAACGCAGACAATTCGAAAACTTTATATTTTACTAACCCTACATCTAGTAAGAATAAACAACCCGGGAGCTCCGCTTTTAATTTAGGCTTGGCTAAATTTATATATTAAACACCCATCACAGCATGTACACTAAACAAAACCACTTTTATCGAAGACTCCTTGTGAGTCTTAAGGTGCGTTCGATTGACCCTATTCCGGAATAAGAATATGTGGAATGATGACTTAAAACACTATGTATGGCGTTTTTCAGCAACAAGAATAATAAAGCTTTCTTTAAAATAGCATTTTAGCAGATGTTTGACAATATGAATGTGAATCCCCACAAAAACGAAGGATTTCCAACTTCTATTCCATGCATTCTTATTCCAGAATACGGTCAAGCGAACGCGCCCTTAGAGAGGAAGAGAAGTCCATTTTAAGTACATTTCTTTTCAATTGAAGCATGCAAAAAGTACAATCAGTCTCCAAGTCACTAGCTTTTGCGCATACCCAGGGGTGAGGAACTGTTTGCCTGAAAGTGGAAAAAAACTGAAAATACCCTGGCCTGCGAGGAAGGTAACTCTCAGAACTAAATTACGCACATGATACACTGGAAACTTGTCTCACGTTTTTTTCTTGGCGACAATTTTCGCTAGCTACACTGAAAAACGGTTTGTAATTAACTTGTTTTGCTAGGAAGGAGTACCAATAACAAATGCCACGAAAGCGCTTACACTTAGCCTCGATTAATTTTGGACATCGATGTTATGAATTTTTTGGGCGAATTCTCTTAGAGTATATCACCTCAAAAAGACTCTTTCGGTTAACAGGTCTTAATGGTTGTTTAATTACTCTAATTCTTTCACTACTATTTACAAGGCTAAAAGATTTTAAAAATTGAAAAACTATACGTTTTCACAATCGGCACTCGAAGAATTTTCACATAGGTGACACACCGAGAGGGACTCTCGAGAACGCTTAGCAAATACTGCCAGATCCAATATGGTGCACTTTACCGCCAAATTGCAAGAACTTCGGCACACAGCTGAAAGTTTCTCATGGAAGAGTTTCTTAGACTCTTTAAAGACCAAAGAGCCAAAATTTCGCAAAATCGAGGTGGAGTTTAGCGCGCAGCAACTCATACTAGCCCAGGAACTTCCTGAATTTGTGCCGGTGACTGCTGTAGGGATGGATCTTGTTGCTTTCGTTCGATTTCGACCTTAGTAAACGGTGATGAATCTTTGAGTGAGGAGGAAAGGCTACAGATTGTGGTTGAAATGGCTCTATACGAAGCTTATTACCTCGCTGAAGAGGATTTGTTGAACCCAATAAGTGTCCAAGAAATGGTGTTTAACATGAGTTCTAGATTGCAAGCAGTCTCTCTTTTGCTATAGAATCGTTGAAACGAACACGTACGTTAACTTTTAATGACTAAAACTGCGGGTAGCAAATACCGCGGGCGTTGGTTAGAGTGAAAAGAGAGACTGCATTGGTTTCATATTGCGTTTTGGAACCCCGGCGCTCCGTTGACGGAGCGTTCTTACTGGTCGATCTCGGGAGAAGCGATGACGTCAACTTTGATAAATGCCAATCAACCCTAAATTCGCGGTAATGTTTGGAATTATAAATTAGAATTTAAAACAAGAACAGGAGCCGCATACACTTTTCTTGAAAAGCAAGATGTTTTGGCCATTCTGCCCACAGGTTTCACTAAAAGCTTTGTTAATCAAAGTTTCACTGTTGCGAAAAGTGTTGTCGACACTGTTGTTCCAACTGTGATTATTATTTTATCGTACCGCAAGGATGTTAAAGCAATGTGAATGCGATTATCGGTAAATCGCAGAAACAGTATACACCGATTTACTTTTTTCCGATTTTATAACACTAAGATCTTTTTCCTTTTTTACGAGTAAAGCCTCCGATTTTACCTATTTTACGACGAAGTGCTCGATTTGCTTTAGATTTTCATTCTCCAATTCTACGATTTCACCTTGGTCGAGCTTTAACACGCTTTTGAAATTATTCTCCGATTTTAGGATTCTTCTGATTCAAAGATGGCCAAATAGTAGCACCAAAATTGGCACGATGACAGTTTTCAAGGCGCTTAAAAAGAAAGGATGTGGTACCATCGCCAAAACCTCCGTTAAGGTTAATGCTAACATTTTGGGGTGCCTTCCACGAAATCTTTCGTAAGCGCATTATTTTCGGTAAAACTCGAGCAAACTATATATCACCGAATAGGTAATACAATGAAGAATCCGAAGATATGAACATTTTAATTTTATTAGCGCGCGCGAAGCTTCAAACTCAAAACCATACATATTCACTTTGCTGAATTACCCGCCTTCGCATTATCACACACAACCAAACAAACTGTACTATATCAATCAGCACTTTATAGGCTACCAAAGTGTCTCGGGTTTTAGGATGTTCCCATTGGTTTCCGAGAAAATAAACTTTGAAGTTGACCAATAGAAGATTTTCTGTTTCGCGTCAGAGTAAAAATATTTCGAAGTTTAAAAGTCCGACACAGTTTCGTGCACCAATAGCCGACAATCATTTTGGCCAAATTTTGTAAAAACCAGAGAAATCTACATACCCTATCAATTACATTGAAGAGGAGAAATGCCTGGAAAAATAAACCCCGAGTTTCCGAGCAGAAAATTTTTTACACGTGTTCACACCTTGTCAATGCGGGTGTGAATGCGGTCATGCCGCTATGATGCCACGGACCAGTGAAGATCGATGTAAGGCCCCCTGAAGAGGGTTTGCGACAAAACAGTTTTAAATGCCCAGGGAAAGCCATTCGGCGCTGCATCATTACCATACATTGTTTATACCAGAGTTAGTGGTAGAGTTTATACCTGATTGCGGACTGACCTGATTGATAATGAGAAAACCGAAGTCTGGCACGTGTAAATCGACAACAACCGGGCAACGGGGAAAAGGAAAAGGACAGAACATGCAGCGTTAAAACGAACGCGTTCCAAACTAATTTGTGGCATTACATTTTACAGAAATTCGGTACAAAACAACCATAACGCACTGAAGAATTTTGCCAATCCAGGCAAAGTTAGGTTTTCCATTAGAGAAAAATATGGTCTCCGCCAAGTTCACACGAGTCACGATTTAAAAAAAAAACACAATACCGTCAAAAATCACCATTTTATTCTTCCACTGAGCAAGCCTAACTACATACATGTAAGACGTTCCGAATTTCGAATTTCACATTCATCAATGCAAAAACGGTCATTACCAACCGTCATTGAATGGTCTTCCGAATTTCGGACCCCTTAACTCTTATCCGACAAAAAAAACATAATTACTACCTAACTTAAAATGCCTTCCGAGTTTCGGACCCCTCAACACGTATCCTACTAAAAATTTTGGTTTGCTACTTAAACGTGAAAGCCTTTCCGAATTTCGGACCCCTCAATTAAATCTTAGAGTTAAAAATGATAATTACTACTTTACTTGAAATGCTCTTCGAATTTCGGACCCTCAAGTCTTATCCGACAAAAAAACGATGATTACTACTTAACTTGGAATGCCCTCCGAATTTCGGACCCTTCGACTCTTATCCGGGAAAAAAAACGATGATTATACTATTTAACTTGAAAGGTTTTCCGAATTTCGGACCCCTTAACTCTTATCCGAGAAAAACGATGATTATCACTTGAAATGCTTTCCGAATTTCGGACCCCTCAAGTCTTATCCTACAACAAAACGATATTTACTAACTTGGAATGCGTTTAGAGACCGCTTTTTGTTTTCCAAATAGTTTCCACTTTTCCCTTTAGCACTCTTCGCTGAAAAAAAGCCAATGACCACGGAGATACTTGTCGACAATATCTACGAACTCTACGGTACAACTTGCTGTTGTTTACATAATTTAACTTGAGATAAGACGCTTTAATATATATTTCCACTAAAAGCCACTTAAAAGCAACAACGCTTGTTCGCAAGTTCAACAGATTGAGGGGTAAAATTCCTTGTTCTGTTTTTTTTTTTATCACAATCAAATATTGACATAAAAATGCTGATAATATACATGAAAAATTACTCGATTCTGATTGGCTGAGAGCAATGCAGTTTAGGTGTAACACTGTGCAAAAAGTGTAATACCAGTGCAAATTATACATCTAACTTCTGGATTAAAATTGGCTTATAAACAATAGGGTTTGTTCAGAACCAATCAAATCTCTCTGTAGGAAATGCATGACACTTTAAAACGAATAAACAAGTAGAGTTATTTAAAATAAATATCAAAAAGTGTCAGTAGTTTTTTTAAAAATTCACAAACGTTTCGGGTGGAGGACCCTTCTTCAGTGTGAAAACCGATTTTCTTCCCACTGAAGAAGGGTTCTACACCCGAAACGTCTGTGATATTTTAAAAAACTACTGACACTTTTTGATATTTATTTTATATCACTCTACTTGTTTATCCAATCAAATCTATTGTTTTCAAATCAAGCGCGCGCCCTAGATAGCGCAATTTTTTTCCGATTGCGTGGCTTCTGCTTAACCATCTAGAATTTTTCCATATATATTATTAAGTAATCACATGATTTTTCTCGTGCAATTTGGAATAAATAAGCACTTCTAAATTTTTTCAAAGACTACAAATTGCACTCGCCCTACAGGCTCATGCAATTTTGGTCCTCTTTGAAAAAATATTTTTACTCGTGCTTAGTTATTCCAAATTGCACTCGAAATCATGTGATTTACCTACACATACAATTATGTTACTGGGTGCCTCCAAACAAAGCCGCTCTCTCTCTTAGCTGTTCTGCAAATTCCGCTTTGTCGTTTCCTTCCCGCAGACTCTCTGAAATGAAAATGCTTGACCTTTTCAGCTTTAAGCTTGCCAGCATCCCATTTCCTAAAGAATGATATTTCTCAAGAGCAAATTCCCACAAGAATCAAACAAAATCAAATTTCTACGGCAAGGCTTGAAAACTCAATTTCGCTCCCCTTTTGCATATAGCTAGCCCCTAGCAAGAATACAAGCAGCCTCTGTTTTTTTCCTCGGGATAGGTTTGTCTTTCCGAGAAAAACAACATTTTCGATTTAACCTCCAGACTCAGTTTAGCGAGTCCCAACTGACTTTTGGTCAAATTAACTCCACCCGATGAGGTACAGTCATTTCAATTACATTTCATTTACATTTGCGGCTTCTCGTAACCATGGAGCTGTTCGAGAAGCCGCTGTGGGGATGGGGTAAGTGCTGTAAATGAAATGACTGTACCTCATCGGTGGAGTTAATTTGACCTCGGACCCAAGCTCCGTGTCTTCACGGGTCATCAGTTGCTGTTAAATTCATCAGCTATCGTGGAATCGAAGGAGAAAATGCTCATTTCCAGCCAAGTGCGTGGGAATTTTTGACTACGAAACATTCTCGGAGGTTCGCAAATGATGTGGCTTTAGCTTTGCGTGAAAAAATCTTGGCTGGGATGGATATTCGAGTCGCAAACCGCCTCTGAGCTGACAACGGTCGGAATCGTAGTGTGCAGCCTTGACTTCGTCTTAGAACATTGAAAACACTGAAAACACAGAATTCTCGAAACGGTGTAATAAGCTCCAGAAGGCACAAGAATACACCAGAGGTGAGTCATTTTGATTCATTTTATTGAATGAAAGTTAAATTGAGCATTTTTTAGGCTTTAAAATCGACGGTATTTGATTTCCCATACAAAGTCTTAACTGAAGTTTCCATTACATCCTCCTCATGTGTCGGCATAGATGCATCATTGCTATCATTGCTACAAATAAACGCAGAGAATACCATTTGACACTCAGGATACAATGTACACAAACGTTTGGTACCGTGAATCTTCTTTGAAAGGTAGATACAAATTAAGGCACTGGTGTGGAACTGGAACAACTGAATTTGTGAGCCTAAAGAGGTACTGTAAATTCCCGATTTCAAACAAAGAAAATTAATTAGTATCATCTAAACAACATACCTAACCTTATGTAAGACTAAACTAGTCAATTTCCATACCCTATTTCCAACCAAGATGTCTCAAAAACCAGAACCTTGGGTGCCATACATGCCTTGCAAGAAAGGGGGGAAGGGTGGGGGAGGTAACTTTGCAGGTACAAGTAAAAACATTTGGCAAACGTTTCTCAAGACTAGACCACTACAATGTATATATGTACTGTTGACTATAGGGCAAATGGTACCTTTCATTTGGTATGTTGCTTGCTATAACAGGAGACAAGGAAAGTCTAGGCACTGCTGCCATTTCAGCTTTTGCTGGTGTTGAATGATAAGTGATCTCCTACCTGAAACGTGATATTGAAAAAAGTTGATATACCCAAGACTCCATATAATCATCAACATTTGTAAATAAATGAAACAAAGGAAA
>NC_090893.1:34206213-34213713 GCF_036669925.1 Montipora capricornis
GGTAGAGACACTAGGACCTTTTCCTCCACGAAAACTACCAGCTTCATAACTCCTAAACTGCTGTTCCAGGAGAAGGCTATCTTTGATGCCCTCTGCTGTAGCATCTACAAGGGATAAGTGTGTTCCTCCTGTCGTTTTCCATTTGGAGTGGATTACTTCTGCTAGGTTTGTAGCTGGTGCATTCTTCTGCGCAAAAGCTGAAAAAACGTGCACTCTACGGTCGTCCCATCATCCTGCAGCCCATTGATCTTTGGCCGGTTTCTTAGCCACAAATTCCTTTAACTCTACGATGGCATCATTATAAGCACTTGAAGAAGTGTTTGTGTAACACGAGTAAAGAACTCCTTCGACTTATCACTATGCAGACGAGCCCTTTGTCTGTTTGTGCAGTGTAAGAAATGAAATTCGCATGTCTTTAGCTTTTCAAGCACGGAGTTTCCGGGGTTCATATGTCATCATTCATTTTGTAGATGAAATACTCATCTTTTTCGTCTGATTTCCGCTTCAGGTGGGCCACTGACTCGAAGCTATGACCGGCTGGGTTCTCCTTGTTGATCTTAGCTTTTAAATTTGAAATTTTCTTCGAGTCGAGGAGAGCATCTGTTGCTTTCTCCAGCTCATCCCAGTCTACAACGTCTGCCTTTAGACCTTCCAAAATGGACTGCCTCACTACCTCCGATGGTTTCAAATTGGGGTTCCTACGAAGAGACTGCTCCACAACGGAGGGTAAGGGAACTTTTAATTTCGCTTGGCAAGTGTGCGTACCAGCGTGGTAAACTCGAACCTCTAAAAGATGGGGCAGAAACTAACTCCATGTACTTTCGAGCTAAACAAGAAACAAAGACGGAGCATCTTCCACAACCTTTGCAGACCAAGTTGCCGTCTCTAGTTTTCTCAAACTGGATGGAATTTGCCTTCCCATGTTGCTGCTTGAAAGCACATTTTGGATTCTCACACTTGTAAGATCCTTTACATCGCTGCGCGCGCACTGAGCCATTTTCTGCTCCTTTCCATTTGATTGACATGTCCCTATCCCAAGGACGCCCGTCAACGGCGGCCTTCATCCTCTTGTCTTTCTGATAAGGGACTTGGTAGACACATTTTCCGTTTATATCAAAGGGGAAGCTGTCCAACTTTACAACAGGTGTGTTTTCCCAAAACGTAGTGAAGCGCTGAAGACCTAAAAAGGAATATTTGTATTTTTGAAACATTGATGTAAATGCTTTTTAACAATGCTCTGCTTCTGTTTATTTTCGAAAATTTATTATTCCACTTAAACGTCATTTCACCATGCCATTTCTATAATGTATGTTAGGTTGTGTACTAAAATAAGCATGATTACCTCACACTATCAATCAACAAGTTTAATAAGAACCATCTTTATTAAAAAAAAAAAAACTGGTCTGAATCTGAGCCACAGTCAGACAAAGCTAATAGACAATATTCGTATTCTCGGTATTGGACTGGAACTAGCTTGCAATGGAGGCTAATGCGGGGGAATATATTAGAAACTATTTGCATTTGAAAAGATTCCCCCGCATTAGCCTCCATTGCAAGCTACAATCCTAGACAAAACTGTTGGGAAGGTTAGCACTTTTGAAGTCTTTATTGCTTCTCTCACCTCCCCCCTCCTTCAATGTTGTGCAAAACTGAATGGTTTCAGTGGAAAATTGTTGACTTACCTTCCAACATTGAATAGGGGGGGAGGGGGGCTACGTAAGAGAAAGTGAAACTATTTCTTTTGAGCTTTAACAGAAGCAGGTTGAAATACAGCTCTGGTGTGGTTCATTTACATAACCTTCCCAACTACTTTTGTCTATGATTGTCTGAAAATTCTGGGCGTGGTCTTAAATTGCAAAGACGACTTTTTTCTTAGCGTTTACAGTGCCTTTGAAAAACAAACACAATTAGCGCTTGCTTTAACATTTAACTGCTTTTTGCCATGTTATCGTGAATTTTAGGCGTTGATCTGGTTAAAAATAAGGCAAGTTTTCAACTTCATACATGTGTTAGGACGTGCTGTTGCATTAGTGTCTCAATGGTATTAAAATGTAGAGCAAATAACATGATGAAAATTCCTTCGTAAATGAACAGAAAGGGGAGGGAACTAAATGATAGTTAATTAAAGCCAAAAAGCTGGTCTTGAAAGGTCAAACGAGTTCACGGACTAAACTCTTACAATGGCGGACGTCAGTTGCACTTTGCCAAGTTGAGAGCAGCGCCTTTTAAAAACGTGATGTGTGCACTTCAAACAGAGTCACATTAAATAAGTAAATTAACAGTGATTACTTTTTTTTGCACCAGTTGCGTGAGTAGGATGGCCTGTCAATCATTGACCTATTTTGGGAACAGTAAACATGTATGTGAACATTACTCCATGACATTACTCCATAAAAAAATGCGAAATATATGCCCAATGAATGTGATATTTTGCAACAATAACGTAGTTATATGTAAAGCATACTGGAATACGTACACTGTATTTCTGATTATGGACAAAAGTTATTGTATCTACTTATTTTCAACATTACTCCATTGAAACCATGTATACACAAAGGTTAATTAGATGCATTATTTCACTTTAAGCTCTCTTTATGGAGTAATGTTGCAGTTTACCTAAAATAAAGCTGAAATGACCATGCAAAGTCCTATTACTATTTCCTTTGAAACCCTTTACACTCCAGTTTCAATAATTTATCTGTAGCTGTGCTGCAAAGGCATTATTTTAGGCTTCGAAAATGGAGTAATGTTGGGAGTGATGTCGGGAGTAATGTAAGTGCTCTCGCACTGCTCGCACCATTTCTTGCTAAATCGATCGAAATAAAACAGTTTTTGGCATTCTTCCAACGTCCTCCAAAAAGAAAGCTATCTTTTAACGAATATGAAACATCAAACAACAAAAATGTATTTTTTATGGCATTCTTAGTAAACACTTCCCCAGCAGAACGGATTTTGGAGTAACGTTGTGAAGCGTCACGCAAGTCTGAAATCCAAATCATAAAACGAGGATTTTAACCAAATTTCAGTATTGTGAGATTTTATTGATGCATTGGAAAGTACATTATAAGAACGTGTCCAGAATAACAAATGAAAGCCACATGTCAAATACTACGAGAGTTATAAGCGTTCAAAGCAGATTTCCTACTCTCATACAATCCTAGACAAAACTGTTGGGAAGGTTAGCACTTTTGAAGTCTTTATTGCTTCTCTCACCTCCCCCCTCCTTCAATGTTGTGCAAAACTGAATGGTTTCAGTGGAAAATTGTTGACTTACCTTCCAACATTGAATAGGGGGGGAGGGGGGCTACGTAAGAGAAAGTGAAACTATTTCTTTTGAGCTTTAACAGAAGCAGGTTGAAATACAGCTCTGGTGTGGTTCATTTACATAACCTTCCCAACTACTTTTGTCTATGATTGTAGTTCCAGTCCAATACCGAGAATACGAATATGGTCTACTGTAATAAAATGAAAATGAGAAGCACGATTTCCTGTACGAGTGTTGATTCTTTTCAAATATCTGTAGCGCTCGAAATCTTAAGATTTAAAATAATTATATTATTGCTTTTTACATAACTAAAGAGCACAGTTGCCATTCTTTACCTTGTCCTGGATTGGTGTTCCATGCACATTCAGTTGTGACTCATCTTCACTATCTGACTTAGAAAATACCACTCCAGGAATGTTGTGAAGTGGGCTGCAAATAATTACATGGGCGTATTTGAATATTTCTGCTTTTATCAGCTTAACAAGTATGTTAACAATGGTAAACTCCTGGGTCCGGTTGTTCAAAAGCCGATTAACGCTAATCCCGGATTAAAAATTTACCAAGGAGATTATTTCTCGACTCCCAAATGCTGTTCAGCGCTGATATTCGGCAAAACTTTACATTAGAAGAAGTCAATCTTGAAAAACAGAAATAAGCAAAAGAAACTTTTAACAAAAAGTTGAAAACATGAAACAAAAGTTTGCGCTAATCCTGGATTAAGTTAATCGGCTTTCGAACAACCGGGCCCAGAATCTAAATTAGTGACTGCACCAGTCAAGCCGAGAAAATGAAAACAATAGATACCGGTAACTATCAACTTTCACTTAGCATGGAAAGTTGACATAATGAACTGTTATACTCACTTTGAATACACTGATGATGTACTGGGTTCCTCCAAAGACTTTTCAAATGAAAGTTGTCTCATCGCTGAAGAAATAGGTTTACAATCTTCATGCCTATGGTAAGGGAAACACTGGGTTAACATGACTGTTACAAATTTTCCAAAAGTGATTACAAAACACCTTGAAGATATATTTTGAGTACTGAAATACTAATTTAGAAGAGGAATTTAATACTACTTATTGAAGCAGTTTGTTACAGACCTTTCTGTCCGGGCTCTGGGGGGAATCACTGATATCTATCTTTATGGGTGCATTACATGTATATGGCTTTGATGACTCACAAATAGTGCAAATTTGTGATAATTCCTCATTTATGAAAGTACAGCTTCCACACTCCCACACATGTCCAGTTTGTAAATGTACAAGTGTATAATACCTTGCCATAATATGATGAAATTAAGTAAACACGAACAAAAGCCAAAGGCTAGGTCCCTTTGATATTAGTACTAATGATGACTTGTAGGAGCAATTTTTAAAGCAAGTGACTGTTTATGTTCATCTGAGAGGGGGTGAGTGTAACTGCGTAAACTTCAGATAGGTGTGATCCGTGAAGGGTCTTAAACCCTAATCCTATTTAATCCTATTCAATAAAGCAGATGAAACTCGGTACCCTATTTAAAGCACAAACCCAAAAAAATTATACCCTATTCAAGGGAAAAACAAAAGCTAAGAATAGCATGAATGGTTCAACTTTACACTATTTCTATAACATTGGAAGGTTACAAATAGTTCAGTATTAACAAATCATGTTTTTTATTTAGTTGGTCATTTGCGCACAGCAATGTCAGCTGATACAATTTAGGTACCCTATCTAAGGATCACACCAGGAGCACAATACAAACAGGCCTGGCAAAAATGATGTACCCTAATAAAGGATCAAAAGCCTGAAATATCCTAACCGATCCTACGGCACACACCTATATAGCCCAAATAAGGGAGTACCCCCCAGGGGAATGGTAAGATTTAGGGGGAAGGGGAAGTGCCCAAAGATTTGGCCTTCAAGGGGCCAAGGAAAGGGTGGCCAAAATACATGTTATATAAAGAGATGGGGTACTTCAAAATAATTATCATTTGCTGTTGTAATGATAGTTTCTATAATAATATTGTGAAGTTCAGCTTTGTAAAAATTTGTATCTCTACCTGCTGATCATCACTGAGCTAATTCTTCAGTTATAATTTCTTAATGCCAAAAGTAAGGAAAATATACAGATTATACTACAGGTAAATGTCTAGTAATCACAACTGTCACACAAATCACCACAACTTGTTGACTAATAATAAATTATTCGGGCATTTGGTTGATAACTGTAGAAGCAGCTGATAGATTGTCACTACTAATCCTTCAAAGTATATGAATAGTGCTGAAAACCGTTTTCAGCCACCTTAAACCTTCAAATAAACCTCACCTTATTGTAATCTTCTTTAGAAGGGCTCTCTCGAGCTCCTGCCAAGTCAATGACCGGCAGTTCCTAAAATAAAATACATGTACATCACTGAACATTTTACTCAGTCAAAGCTAAACTTGGTAGGAGAAGAAAGCAACTTTCGATTTTCTTTAGTGCATGACATTCCGTGCAAGAAAATTTTCCCGTCTGTGAATTTAATTTCATCTTGCGGATTTTGTACGTTTTCAGATATGAATGTCATTTTGCGTTTCTCTTGCTAATTGTCGTATCTTAACGTTGATTCTGTAAAACTGACTCATATCCAAAAAAACAGGCAAGCGTTCAAGTGAGGCGAATTGTATAGGTAATCATCAAGATACATCGACAACATGAATCAAGATTTTTTTTTTTTTATTGGCTGCCAGCTGTGCGTTGTCTTTTCCTTCGACCAGCAAGGCTCTTGATTTTACCAAAAAATGGTTGGGAATGAAACCTGTCTGCCCGGCAAATATAATCCGAAGTTGGTTCATAAGCTTAATTATATTTACACACATACAGTCCACGCTTAGCTCATGTTTCATGGCGTTAACACACGGATCTAGGATGCATGCAATAGTTTGATCGAATATTAAAAATGACCGACAAAGCCGGCTACAAGTAAACCGACCTATATGTATTTCTAAGCATTTTCTTCAGTTTCTAGAAGGGCAAAAAATGTAAACTAAGCATAGACGTAAGTTTATGTAGGTAATATGAATGCTACCGACCAGTTTAGTTGAACGTTGCTTGGATCTCGACAATCCCGGTGGAATATAATTCATTGACCCTTCAACTCGCTAATGCTGACAAAAAACACAAGTCTTTGCAAATTTTTCAGTAAAGTTTAAGCTTACCTTAATGACGCCCTTGGAATTGCAAACTACCAAAATCTGGTAATCAAAAGCAAAACGGGACAAATATCAGTCCTAAAATATCTGCGTAAGTTAAGCTTCCTTCATGATAACACACTATTAAGCTTTAATAAGTGGTAGAAAAAGGTAAAAAAGAGACAAACTTACCATCATCATCACTTCCCGGGTCACTCGCCATGTTTCAGTGATCGATGAAGACCACATGTAACAAATACCATATTAGGGTGATATGCCCTTTTTTGGATTTTTTGGCGGGAATCTTTTGAGGCTCGCAAAAAGAGGCTCGCAAAATAGCCTCCCACCCCCCAACCAAATGAATATGTACAGTAACTACAAAATTGAAATAGGTATCTGTTTTAGAAATTTCCGTCTTACACTGCGGAAAAACACCTAACTACGTACAACATAAAATGTATAATGTACCACTGCCACATAAGATTACCTCTTTGTGTAATATTAAAGAGCAGTCATCCCTCCAAGATGTTAGTAGTTCTGGTGGATCTCCTGCAATATTCTCCTGACCAAATAACTGAAAACGACATCGCTCAACCTGGGGATAATTCAAAAAAGAGTCTTTTTCATACACACACTTAGTAATTTGGAGAATGATGCTTTCTGCAAACATCGTCTGTTCTTGGTAATCTACTTTAATGGAATTTTCCTTTCATTGTGGTGATAAAACTGGAAAGGAGACATAAAAAACAATGATTGCGCTCCTTGATCTTCAAACGCAAGACCCGAGGCATGGCTGGACATCAAGGTAAGAAGATTATTGACACGGGGAGTAAGGCATCTTTTGATGTCCAAGTAATTAATGCACACATGTATCAATTCATGTACAGTACAGTGATGCAACCAGAACATTAGAGTACCCAGATGATGTACGGAGCCAAATTTAAAATTTTGTCCACCAAACGCCATTCAAGTTCACCATCATTTCAATTGTCATAGACTGTCAAGTACAGTATAAGGCAGTCCTTCACTGACATCACACGAGGATTTCACAACAATTTCAAAATTTTTCAAAATTTCAATTT
>NC_090893.1:34218713-34228713 GCF_036669925.1 Montipora capricornis
ATGAAAATGAAACAAGTGAAACCTCTTCTTATCTGCCCCATTTTGAAATCATTTTTCAAAAAGGGAAACCACCTTTAGCACACTTTTCCAGCAATTTCACAAGGCCCTCACCAGACACTAAGCAGATGGAGAAAATCTATGTCCCTTCCAAGATGGAAAGCTTATGTGAGGAGCTAGCCTGCGAATGCAGATTTATGGAAATACATCTGCGTTCGCAGGCTAGCGAGGAGCATGCACCAGGAATGTTTGAAGATATTTTGATGCTAAATTTAACAACGAAAAGAGAACCCCCTCACAAAAAAGAAGAAAGCTTCAAAAGTCAAGGGTTGTAGCAGTTCTGCAGAACTTCAGTTTCTTTCGAACCAGGTAGTTAACTAAAAATGTTCAAACATTTAAACAAAGGAAGTTCTGTGATGCATTCATGAAATTATACTCAACGAATAGGAAACCCAAATTAATTTAAAGGGCATATAGGTGAAAAGACTCTGGCAGGCAGCATATGTAAATATGAGTCAACTAAATGCTTGATAACAAAAAACAGCATCATATGAAATGTAAATTGAACAATAGACATTTGTCATTAAGAACAAATTCTAATAAAATGTTGGTCTGTTCAACAGAAAAATAACAGACTACAAAAGGCCACTGGTCTTAATTTAACCCACTGGCTCCCAGGGGTTCCCCATTGACGAGTAAAATGGTCTGGCGTTAGACAGAGTAAAATACTCTGGCATTAGACAGAGTAAGATACTAAGTCTGGCCAGCTTAGGCCGGTTTGGGCATCAAAGTGTTAAAGTTTGGTGGAGCTTAATTCTACAATTCCCTTATGGCTGGACAAGTGATGTGGTATCTTGTTTACCCAAATTCATTTCATAACTACCGGTACTAAACTGAACTTGCCAAAAAAAAACCAAATGGAAATTGGTAAAATACTAAGGGAAGCAACTGAGGCATACATTCCAAAATATACTACACAACAATAAAAATTGAATAACATTCAGTTACAAGTATATGTAATGCAAGGGATAAGCATGTGTTAACCAGGTTACTGAGAAAGTTACAGTCAAAACAGCTCAAGCATTCCTCTGGTATGAGCAGATTCATGAGTTCATTATTGCAAATTTTATATCGGTAACCATTTTGAATAATCTGTTTGTCAAATGAATAGTGCAAAATTCAACTCAATTCTCAGTTGAAAACTCGAATTTTGATTGGAATATTGCTGGCTCCCAGTGCCAGGCTGCCGTTGGAATTTCACAGGTTTACTGATTTGCATAATCTTCCAAACAACTGTCATTTCACTCTAGCAACATTACCGTAATCTTACCAGTATCCTCAAACTTGAGACACCATGTTTTTGAATTAAAGATTGGATAGAGAAATTAATTTTAAAATAAAGGCAAATCACGCTTGTTACGACCTTGGCAGATTATGCAAATTGCTACACCTGTCAAATTCTCACGCTGGCCTGGCACCGGAAGCAAGCAATAATCCAATCAAAATTCAAGTTTTGACCTGAGGCTTGATTCAGTTTTGCATCACTCATCCGAAAACCAGATTGTTGAAATGATTCCTGAAATCAAATCTGCAATAATGAACTCATTAATCTGCTCGTCAGAGGAACGCTTGAGCTGGTTTGACTGCAAAGTGAAGGGATTGTGTGCATGTTGTTGTATATCAGTTAATCTTCTAATCTTGTATATAGGGGAAATTGTGATGCTGAATATATTTTTACACAATGTTATTGGCTGCTCTACGTGGGGAAAAAAACATTTATCATGCTCATCGAGGACGACATCCACTTCATCCATGCACAACAACACCCATGTACCACAACTACTGCCTGGGGGCACATGCGCACTGGTCTCATGGACATACAGCCATCTGTTTTCGCCATCACATGACCAGCAGAATGTCAAAAATTCCATCGTGTTGTCCCTGTCGTGTCCAAAATTGGTACAATCAAACAGTATAGAGGAGGAGTGTCAATTGAAGATATACTGGAGCACTTACATTAAGAACCACATTAATCAATTTTTGAATTAACATACATGGCCACATCGTCCCCAGAGTACAAAACAATTAAAATGACTGATACCAAGAAAAGGTGCGAAAATCTGAGGTATAAAAAAGAGAAAGCAACAATAACCACATAATTTAATGATATGAAAATATCGTTTATTCTCATATACTTTAGCTACAGTGTAGAAGATACAACGTGTACATTTAATTGTGAATGTCCAAATTATCGAATACTGCAATAAAATGCTTAGATAGGTGAAGTCCTACAGAAACATGCAGAATGTGGCAGTAGTAAACAATGACATACATGTGCCTCAATTTTTATTTCTACAAATTACACCGACTGTAAGCTGTCCGTGAAGCCTCGAGGTTTTTAATGCAGGGAAATAGGAAAAATCAAAGTGACTTCATGAATCAAAATTCAACAAGCTTAGCAGGCGCTAACTATAATCATTTAACCAAGAAAAACTTTACAATAAATATTTGTTTTAGATACCTTGCAGACGAGGATGAACGTAGCGATAGTGACGATGATCAAGATGATGACAAAAATCAAGAAGATGAAACAAACAAAGGAGGAGATAATGATTTTGTCGAAAGACAGCTCGTATCTATCACTGACAAGTCAAGGAGCTTGTGCATGTTGAAACAACGCCAAAGGCAAATGCGACCAATCCATTCCTTCATGATGGAAAAGACTTCTCTGATCTTCATAACAAATGGCTTTTCTAAAAACCACTCAAATATTAAAAGGTCACAACCAACAATCACAACCATGGTTGTTTACACAGAATACGTGTTGTCCTCATATCCATCTGTTCACTAAATAGCCCAAAACTATGTTCTAAGTATCAGGATCTACAACATGATAAATTTCGACTCAGGCACATGTACAGTAGAATTTTTCATAAATGCTCATGCATTCCGCAGAAACACAACCGTGAACGCCATGTAAAGATCATGAATTCTAAACTGAACGCATGCGCATTTCATGAGAGGGGCATTTTTTACGTCATAACCTCTCGACCAATCAGCCGTTTTTAAGCCCTGTCTCCTGGATGAGCTCTAAACTTTAATTAGCCCGTGATATGGTTACGTGTACTGGTCACATTGGCATACATGAAGGGGCGGACGGACGTACGGACGTACGTATGATGACGTCATGGCTATAAAACCAAATTTTACCCCTCACGCAAGGGGATCCTTTCCCCAATGTCCGTAACCCCCAAAATTTTATGACATGCGCAGAGTACTTTCCTGGAAAGACTGCTGTTTCCTGGATTCGCGGGCTGCTTTTGTTAATTGTTTACAACGAAAGTTGCGAAAAAAAATGTCTGCCAATGGGGCGAAGAAGATTTATCAGCGGGCAGTTTTCTAGTAAATATCAGCCGGCGAAGAAACTAAAATCAGAAGAGAAACCAGACGAAAACAGTTGTAGTGTTGGTGGTCAGGATTCAGCGGCAGCAACTCCGGAAAGTGTTTTTCTCAAGTTTGCAAGCGAGCTTGCGAGGATCGACAAACTCTCTCGTGAATGTAAACGACTAACATTAGAAAATGCAGGACTCAAAAGGACAATCCAAACACTTCGAAAAAGTATAGGTAAGCATTGGTTAAGGAAAACATGGGTAAATGTATAACTCAAGTCCTTTTTTTTTTTTTTTTGGAATTGGCATACTTATTATTACGGCTGCTTTGAGTGGGCTTCCCAACAAGGAAAATGTAAACAGAGGCAAATTTTGGCGTGAAACAACTGACCTGCATCCAGCCTGTTCATTCAGTACAGTTATAATTCCTTTTAAGGCTTTATAAGCTTGAGGTTGGAAGTTAAGTTCAACTGGACCACAGAACGGACATTCATCGACATTTGAGTGAAACAACGTTGAATATTTTTAAAAATAATTTCATGACGAAAAGGCACGGAGCTTGTGAAAATCCTTTGTACATTTTTGCGGGTAGCTAGCGGGGTGAAAAACGTTAGCGTGTTCTCCTTAAAATGGGGTAAAAGAAAGTTTTACTTTAGAGAAACTAAAACAAACGCCTTAAAACTATGTTTTAATAATTGACCGCTGTAAAAGGTCTTGTTATAATTTCCAGCGAATTTCGCAGCTGTTAATTAATATTAATCCTGTGTTAATTCGCGAATTGTGCATCCAGACTTTGCTTTTATTTTGGACACTAAATAATGTAGCAGAGCTGAAAGAAACAAAGCATTTTCGATATATGCCAACACAGAAATTCTATTAACGCAAATAAACATTACTCGGAGGAAAAAAACGTGAAAAATATTTTTTAATAGCAGAGTAGATGATTTTTGTGCGGACCGCGGAGGAGTCCTTCTCATGTCCAATGCAATCTAGATTTAAATTTTTAGACTTTTCTTACCTTTCTCTACTTATAAATTTAAGCTTATTTTGAGTTCAAGAGGACAAAACCTTTACTTAGAGGACTGTGTAAATACCTTTCCAATTGATAAAAAAACAAATGTTCTCGACAGTGACAAATAACATTCACAAGGTTGAAAGAAAACATCGGTAAGTAAAGTAGCCACATCTAAATATAGAAAAGAGAGTTTAAGGCTCACACTTTTCAAACGTGAATTTAATGAAATAATTTGTTTTCAAAGCCACATGTCAATAAAACTTTTGTGTGACTTTTTCCCTTGTTTTCAGTATTTCTCAAAAGAAGGAACAGTGATTTGAAGAAAGAAACTCTGACCCTACAAAAACAAGTTACAAAGCAAGACAAATTGTTGAAGACCACATCCTTGAAGAAAAACGACACAATAAAAAAAACTAAGGGGAGCAAAATCTGTTGCAACAAAACTGAAAAACCAACTCAAACAAAAAGGAGATGTTTTAAACCGTTATTCTCTTGTGGATACATTTGCCCATGGCAAAAATGGAGCAAATCATAGGAGTGTAATGTTCATGGCTTGCATTAGATATTTACAACATGCATGTCTTTTATCTAACCAAAAGGCACCAATTGCATTACATTTAATTTTCAGTATTTTGTTTAATTGTAGTCCCCCAAAAAATCTGATTGTTTCCCCAACTACTTTGTCAGATTGGAATGTTCTTTTAGGGGAGGCAGACAAATTAATTCTGTGTAAAAGATTTGCAAACAGCAAATATGATTTTCATGTTTGGAGTGATGACTCTAACAAAGGAGGGGAGGAAAGGCACATTGTGGGGGTGCACACATGGTGGCATGAAACTAACAAGCCAGGGCTTATGTTCTTGCTAACAGCATTGTAGCTAGTGGGTCAGGAAAACACCAGTCAGATGTCGGTTTCCACATTGTTCATGACACATTTGGTATATCAAATGTCTCAGGGTTAGTTGGGGACAATGCCTCTACCCAAAAGGGTAAATCAAATGGATTGATTGCAAACAACTCCAAACTATTTGGCAGGGAAATGTTGTTTGTGGGCTGTTACCCACACATACTTAATATAATGTTGCGAAGAATGTGCCAGGCTGGGTTTGAGGCAAAGGGTGATATGAACAACAACCACATATTGCAATTATTATACAAGATATCCTGGCTCCACCATGAACGCCCAAGTCAGTACAAGGCAATGTATGTTTCACTGGGAATTTTAGTAAAGAGCCACCCCTTCCACAGTCCTTTATTGACACAAGGTGGACATATTACCATGAGATGCTACAATGGTATTTCAAGTATGGAAAAGCCTGTCTTCAGCTTGCAGAGCGTATACTAGAAAGGATGCCAAAGTCAGATAACCACTCATCAGTCTGGCAAAATGTCATCAAGCTGAGCTCCTGCCCAATGATCCAAGTGCAAATTAAATTCTTATTTGAATTTTTTGACAAGTTCATTATCCCATCTCTTAATTCATCACAAGCAAGTGACGAGGAACTTGGTTTTTCCAGTGGATATCTGGCACGACTATGGCCTGCAACTGTTCTCAAGCACAATGAAACACTCAGTCAAATGTTACTGTGTCCATCACTGTATTTTCCTTTAACAGAAGGGCAAGTGCAATTATCTTTGAAAGATCCAGCCGCTATTAAACACTTTTACCAGGAAGTGCAGAGGCCCATGTTGCAAGAAGCCCTGAAAGTAATTAAAGAACATGGTGCTGAGTGGTTATCCTTTCCCAAGCTATTTGGAATGGGAGCTGATCAAAGATTCCAAAGTCCATTCTGGTCAACTGTTTTGAAGGTCCTTGACATACAATTTGTATCCACTGAAAGCAATCAAGGAAACGCATCTCAAAACAATGTAAACGTTTATGGACAGGATCTTCAGAGATTGGTGTCTAAGGACAGAAATGGGCTGGTTAAATGGGCCAATATTTGGGAGCTGCAGAAAGCTCAACTTCTAACTGAGATTAAAGCAATGGCAACATCACCTGAAAGCTGTCTTATTAACAAAGACACCACACCACACCTTTTTGAATTTTATGCCAAGCACATTTTTAGTATTCTTGTGAACAATGTCATTGCTGAAAGACAGTTTAATCTATCCCAACTTTATCTTCATGACAACCTGCCAGAACTATCAAAACAGGCCTCTGTAACATTTGTCGAGAACACTATTCACAGTGGTAAAACTAATGGTAGGACCACTGAGACAGCAAGGCAGACACATGAACAGAGAATGTATGACTATGGGCAACTACTGACCACAGAGCTTCTCCAAGAGGCGAGAAGAAAGCTCAACAACATCAGAAAAGGTAGTGCAGTCCGTGCCTCACTTAGAGGAAAGGATGTCTATCCTAAAGCTTGGGCGGAAAAGAAACTGAACAAAGACACATCACTGACAATCCAGTCTCTTAAAGCTGAAGGTCGTAAGCTTGAACTTCTGTGGAAAGCTTCGACAAAAGGAACTGTAAATTTAGAAGAAGAGAGGTCATTCAGGCCTACAACAATTGGATGGCATAGAGACACTGGACAGGTGCCACCTCTAATGCAGCACTTACGGTGTGGGATTATGGTGAGGAGCTTTCAACACATGACTTACCAGTGGAATGCCAGAAGTGCATCAAAAATCTTCCGCGTATCTTCCCAACCTCATCAGTTAATTCTGTGTCCACTTTGGATGTCCCCATGGATATGTCCATAACATCTGTCCCTGCTCATGAAGAATAAGACCTGACTGAGGGGTGGCTCATCAAAAAGGGGGAACTAACTTACATTTGGAAAGGTTAAAGTCAATTTATAGTCAATCTTCCTCACATGTGACCAGTATTTTTTAAGTTTTAACAGGGTTTTAAAAATTACATGTCAGTTGTGATCATCGCCAGTGAGATTTAAGAATTTTCATTGAAACTTCCCTAGTTTATTGCTGAAATAAAGCTATGAATTTTTACATTACATCACAGCATACAGTATTTGAAAACAATCAGTTGTTTCCTACATGTATGTGCTTTGCCTTTTTTTTTCAGTTGATACTTTTTTTTGGAAAGATTTCCAGAAATTTTAAAGACTCAGACCATTCAAATGCCAGACGTTACAAATAGGACTTCGAATGATCATTTCAGTCTAGGAAATATTGGTCATAGGTGACATAGATTGACTGTAATTGTAACGAATGAATCCATGGTCCCAGTTTCAGTAGGCAGAAATCACAGTCATGACTCACACTACAACAAGAAACCTTAACTGAATATAAAGATGTGTGAGAAAATGTTATGTCATTGAAAGAATGACTTTAAATTTTTCTTTGAGTTTAAGTGTTAAAGCTTAAAATGAAGTCACTTTTCTTTGAAATACAGCAAATCACACACAGCCTGTGTTTGCTCTTGGTAGCATGAGCCCTTGATTGGTTAGTGAACATTTTAGGATAAATTACCCTAAATAAACCACAGATATTGTCGTTAGGTGCTGTTTTCCAAGAAGTTTTGGTGTACGATAAATGAATTGCACCTAACAAAAGTTTGGTATAGATCACTTTTGCCTGTAAAAGCCAAAAGAATAATTTTAGTGACAGGAATATTTTTTACCCCAATGCATGTAAAGTAAAGGCAAAAAGAGTTATTTATGTCAAGTGATATTAACCAAAAAAATGGACACAGCTTTCAACTACCCAGGGTTTAATTATGAAGTTGATGTCAGTTGTAAATATTAGTAGGTACCAAAAACCGTGAACAATATTTTATTTGGTGTTACGAATTTTTTTATTAAGATGAGGTGCAGGATGGTAGATTTATTATCTGTTAATGGATCAGATCCATTTTATTCCTGTATAATTTGACTGTCCTAAAAAAAGACAGTAATAATATTGTGTTTAAAAATACACAATATATGTTAGGTGAGACGAACGAGATTTCAGACATGCCCTTGCTGATTGAACTGACATTCCAAAAAAACTTCAAACAAATAAAGATAGAGAAATTACATTGCCTTAACCTTTTCATTCTTTGAGTTTAATTGTCTAAGTGCGTGACAATAACAGTAATGATACGCCCTGACAAGCTATGAAGAGCAGGTTCCCATTAGTAGTTGATGAATCGAAATTGCCACATTGTTTTGCCAAAGTACAAAATGTAGCTAATTAAGTGAGCGATTTGGTGCACAAAACTACTAAATTCTGTGTACTGTGTGCTCAAGGTTCACTGGTTTCCGATTTTCACTGTGTTTACCCTTACAACATTTTTATAAGTTAAGTGTTTAGTATCTTGTATGGTATTATTAGTGTTATGTATGTCGTCAAGGTTTGAAAATCCCATATTCATCCTTGCTTCAAACAACCTCCTACCTTTTCATGAAGTCCGACACAACAGAGAAGGCTTGTGCTGGAGTGGTCAAGCCGCATTTCAACTTTCCAAAGAACGCCACACAGCACATAATTGACCTCGAAATGCTTGAAAGCAGAATGCCCAATTACTTTGATGAGAAGCTCATAGAATGCATACTGGTTGAGGGGGCAACTGAAGAAGGACCAGGTCACCTGGAGGTACAATTTCTGTGGACTGAAAGGTACTTGCTCAAGCAGAAAGTGTGTACAGTTGTTTCTTCAAGGCATAGTGGGGGATCATACCTTAATGAAGTAGAGTTGATGAACGGTTGTATAGCCAAGGCTCACGGAAACCTCTTTATTCCTTCAACCTTAGCTGGAAGTAATTTCGACAGCAATGGCCTGAATGCGAAGAAATGAAACGAGAATATGGATATTGCAACTGACGTATATATTCATTTGGTTGATGGAGCACCGTGCTGTGGAACCACATTAAAACTGCATACTGGGGGCAAAAATGAAACCATGTCTGAAAGACGGGAAAGCCTTTTGGTGTTCCTTAAAGGTAGTGCAAAGGACAAGAAACAGTTGAAGAAGAACAGCCCAGACCTTTATGAGTACTTTGAGCGTGTCTGGATGGTTAGAGAGAACCACATGAAGAAAGATCTGCCAGGGAACTATTTGATCTGTGTTACCAAATCGGATGCCCCCACCCTTTGTGTCATGACGAGACCATCCGAAAAGATGAGAAATGGTTTGAAGATGGACCACCACTGACATATTTGCCGATACCTATTCCTGATCCTAAACGTCCTTGAGGAGGCAACTGCAAAGAATGTACACAGTTGTGTTCTGGCCACTACCTAAAGCCCAAAGAACATGCAGAGTTTGTCAGAGAACATGGTCTAATGCTGTCAAAGCCTCCTAGTATTGTAATAAAACAGGAGTTTTACGATTCCCTGAAAAGGGGAAGAACTTTGTCAGAGGAGAAGATCTTGTACGTCGCTAAGAAGACTCTTCTGCCATTAGAAGAACTTAAAATGCATGTGGATCATCTTCGACTAACAGCAGAAAGAAGGAAGGAGGGTGCGAGAAAGGCAGCAACCACCTGAAAAACCAAAGCAGCGTCAACGAGAAAATAGAAGAAATCTAACACAGCTGGCAGTGAGCAGCTGAGTGAGTACTTGAATTTCCTGTAATGTTAAATTGCTTTTTCAAACTGTTTTTCAATAGTATCGAAAGTCGCAATTTTTGGTGATTTCCTTTATTTATA
>NC_090893.1:34251213-34266213 GCF_036669925.1 Montipora capricornis
AAAAAAAGAAACCCGACAGGCGGTGGCCTGGGTACGAGTTTCTAGAACTTTCTAGAAGAAGAAGAAGATGCAGCGGCGGCAGCGGCCGAGTTAACGAGCAGGCAAGCCAGTTAACAAGCCAGCCAGCCAGCAAGTTAACGAGCAAGAAAGGCCAGCCAGGTTAACCAGTTAACAAGCAAGGCCAGCAAACAAGCAAGGCCAGCAAGCTAGCAAGCTAGCGAGCGAGCAACCAAGCAAGCGAGCCAGTTAACCAGTTAATGAGCGAGCGAGCAAGTTAACCAGCAAGTGAGCAAGCGAACAAGCCAGTCGATCAGTGAACCAGTTAATTAACCAGTTAGCCAGTTTTTCCGGTTAGCTTCTCCAGTTTTCTAGTAAATTAATTTAATTTAACCAGTTTTCCAGCAGCCACAGTGGAAAGAAAGATTTGTTTGGACGACGACGATTAAAATCATTGTTGGATTTCCATCGATCCATCCATCTGCCGCGTTTCTTTCCGTCTTTCTTTCAGTCAGTGCTGCTGCTGCTGCTGCTGCTGTTGCCGCCGGCCAGCTAGGGAGGATTCCAAAATCTTTGGCGGCCGGTCGGTTAGTTTTCTGAGAAAGAAAGAAAAGAGGAAAAAACCACTCGGGGCAGGCAGGCAGGTTTAAAAGCGTCGTCGTCGTCAAAAACCCAAACAAACAAACAAAGATTCCCGATGGTCGACGGCAGCTAGTTCATTAAAGAAGAAAAAATCCACGTAAGCCAAAAAATCCATCCATGTCGCTCTTTGGCGGCGGCAACAGCAAAGACATCTTGGACGGCCGATCGACGGTAATTCCTCGGTCGAGTTTTCCGCCGATGGCTTGTCCCTAAAAGAAACATTTTGGGCTTTTGGTGAAAAACGATCCTGGCAGGGGTTTTTTTTATTTTTATCTCCACGGCGGCCGTCCAAATGGGGGTTCATTCAAAAATTAATTAAAAGCCGCTCAGCTGTCGTTTGACGACGAATCAAACCAACTTTGTAATTAGATGGCTGGCGATTCATCGAGGATAAAAAATAATGGTAGCCAAAAAAACATTTTTTTTTTTAAAAAGCCACTTGCCGATAGTTGTCGTTTCTCCAAAGGAGAAAAAAAAAATTTTTATCTCAAATTCTTTAATGGAGCTCAGCTGTCGTCGTGGTGTCGTGACGAGGAGGCGTTTTTATGACTAATGGATTTTTGGTGTTAAAAAATAATAATAATAAAGAAAAAAATGGCTGCTCAAATCGGAAGACCTTGGAAGTGTTCGGCCTGTTCGAAATCCTATCCGGACAGATCCAAGTTGCAGAGACACGAGTTTGCTTCTCATCGTCCAGAGGAACACTTTTCCTGTTCTTGTTGTAAAAGAACCTTTACGCGGCGACTATTTGATCAACCACGTCCAAAATCGGCAATGTCATCAGGGCTAGCTGGTATGTTATTTTAGTAGAAGATTTCTATTTTTTTTTAAATTTTTCAATTTGACGAGTTTTTTGTTATAATTTTTTTAGCTGCTCAGAAGCGAGAGCGTCAAAGCAGGATGGTTCGGCAGCGGCAGCCAGGTAGTAGTTGCATTTTTCTTGTTGTGATAAAGATTTTGCTTTTGACTCAGTGATTTTTTTTGTAGCCCTAGTGATTCAGACTATGTTGAGGGAAAAGACTTTGGCAAATAACTATCGACGTTTTGCTCTCCAACTGCTCACGCTGCCTCTGACCACCCACCAAAAAAGTTTTCATTGGGCACGCCACGATATAGAGGCGGCCATCACAAAGGCCGTGTTGTCAGCCTTGACCAAAGACAAACTTCGACTCGTTAAGATTCGCTTATCTTGCCGCCGCCATGCTTTTCGTCAAGACCAGGGCGTCGTCCTCACCACGCCGTGGATCGATTCAAAACAAACTGCTTTGGCAAGATGGAACGAGATCTTGAATCATCTGAAACACATTTTAGTTCGACGAGCCGCCGAGCAGTGGCAGTCGACTACGACCAAGACTCTCGAGTCGTTGGTTCAGGAGGTGCAAGCTGGAGAGATCGAAATGGAATGTGAATTTTTTTTTTAAAAATAAAAAATGGCCATGGATTGAATAAAACCTTCATCGTGTGTGTTAGGGTTATTTATTGATTTGGTTTATCGTCAAAAAGAAACGAGACATAGTGAAAACCCGTTTCGAACTTTTTTCCTCCCGATTCGGCCAGTTTTTGTTGCAGTTTTTCCAACTCTGTCAGCCATCGTTCTTCGTTTTTCGAATCGTCGATGCCGCCTGCGTTGACCGAAGAAAATCCATAGTTGGTTTTCCACAATCGAATCCTGCTGACGATTTGTTCTTCGTTTCGACAAACCAACTGGTAAATGGCTCGGCTAATGGCCAACGTAATTTCTCTTCTGTGCTTATTCATGTGGTTGTGGTTGTGGTCAATCCGTCAACCATCCACCGAAATCTCGAGCTGGTAGCGTTTCCAATGTTTTTGGTCGTTTATTTTTAAGCTGACGATAGTCACTAAGGAGGAAAAAACAAAATACTAAAAACAATGTTCAATTCTAATGTGAAAGACAAACTTAAAAATTTCCCACCGACCTGAAGGTCCGTCGTTTTGGTCGTCCAGCCATTCTTTGTAAGCGGCCATGTCTTTTTTTTGGTGTGACAAAATTTTTACTTTCTCGCCACAAAAATCGATTCTAAGGGGAAAAAGTATCATATTTATTTATCGAATGGTTTTTGGGTCTTTATCGCGATCTGCTGCCAAGAGTTTTTTCTTAATAGGCTTGTGTCTTTAGTTGAAAAACCATTAACCATAGCAGCTGCTGAATCTCTACTTAATGGATTTCTTATCTACTCCCTATCAAAAAACCTGTCGATCGAAAATTCACACACCAAAAAAAAAGTTTTTTCTTGTCAACACATTTGGCCCTCATCATGGCTGCTTCCGTTTTTACTTCTGTAAGGGCCATTGACCCTTATAGATTTTACTCTGTCTAATGCCAGACAAGGATTTTAGTCATCCATGGGGAACACACCACAGCAGTGAAAGGGGGTTAAAAACTTCTGCTGACGCCCGAAATACAACAACAAACTACAAAATCCACCATGAGAGTTTTTATTGGTCCTTTTTTTACAATCATTGTAAATTCAAAAAATTTTTCTCGTCACGTCTTTAAATTTTAAATTTACATTTCTTGTTCCATCGAAGTCCCTTAAAACGCTGCTAGCTCAGAACAATGCAAAATCACAAGAAACCAAGGGCTCCATTTTTTTTGCCAAACTCATGGTCAGAACAGTGCAAAATCACCAAAAAAAAAAGACTGCACGCAAAAACAAATGAACTCAAGTTGCTGTCAGAAAAATAAAGAAAGCTTTTTGTAAAGATGAAAAACACAATTTTAATACTCGGCAAGAGAGCTTTTTGGCTGACTCGCTACCCTCTAAAAATAAAAATTAAAAATAAAAAATGATCATCGTGGCCTCTTTTGGGTTGGCTGGATGAAATGTCGCACCAAAAAATTAAAAACATCAAAACCCGGCGGTAACTCATTTGATCCCCGACACCCCCGCCAAAGCAACAAGAAGTTCTTTCTTAGCCAGAAGAAAAAGGTCAGTCAAATCTTACCCGAAGATGGTCAAGTAAAAAAATTTTGTTTTTTCAAAACTACCTGTACAAAGGAAATAGATTTGACCCAAACCAAAAAAAAACAACTAACTAACACGAGGAGATATTTTACCATGACAGGCACGCACTTGCAAAGCCATTGCCGGATATACCTGTTGGAAGTGCGCATGCGTCGTCCTGGTCAAAGCACATGGTGTTCATATCATGTCTCTGCAGATGGTACTACAAACAGGCGAAACCGTCATGATCTGTCTGTCATACCAGGCATGCAAGTTTGAAAAAAAAGGTCATGACTGGAAGCGAGGAGATACAGTATTGTGCAAAAGTAACGCAAGCGAATTTCGAAGGCGGCCATCACAAAGGCCGTGTTGTCAGCCTTGACCAAAGACAAACTTCGACTCGTTAAGATTCGCTTATCTTGCCGCCGCCATGCTTTTCGTCAAGACCAGGGCGTCGTCCTCACCACGCCGTGGATCGATTCAAAACAAACTGCTTTGGCAAGATGGAACGAGATCTTGAATCATCTGAAACACATTTTAGTTCGACGAGCCGCCGAGCAGTGGCAGTCGACTACGACCAAGACTCTCGAGTCGTTGGTTCAGGAGGTGCAAGCTGGAGAGATCGAAATGGAATGTGAATTTTTTTTTTTTAAATAAAAAATGGCCATGGATTGAATAAAACCTTCATCGTGTGTGTTAGGGTTATTTATTGATTTGGTTTATCGTCAAAAAGAAACGAGACATAGTGAAAACCCGTTTCGAACTTTTTTCCTCCCGATTCGGCCAGTTTTTGTTGCAGTTTTTCCAACTCTGTCAGCCATCGTTCTTCGTTTTTCGAATCGTCGATGCCGCCTGCGTTGACCGAAGAAAATCCATAGTTGGTTTTCCACAATCGAATCCTGCTGACGATTTGTTCTTCGTTTCGACAAACCAACTGGTAAATGGCTCGGCTAATGGCCAACGTAATTTCTCTTCTGTGCTTATTCATGTGGTTGTGGTTGTGGTCAATCCGTCAACCATCCACCGAAATCTCGAGCTGGTAGCGTTTCCAATGTTTTTGGTCGTTTATTTTTAAGCTGACGATAGTCACTAAGGAGGAAAAAACAAAATACTAAAAACAATGTTCAATTCTAATGTGAAAGACAAACTTAAAAATTTCCCACCGACCTGAAGGTCCGTCGTTTTGGTCGTCCAGCCATTCTTTGTAAGCGGCCATGTCTTTTTTTTGGTGTGACAAAATTTTTACTTTCTCGCCACAAAAATCGATTCTAAGGGGAAAAAGTATCATATTTATTTATCGAATGGTTTTTGGGTCTTTATCGCGATCTGCTGCCAAGAGTTTTTTCTTAATAGGCTTGTGTCTTTAGTTGAAAAACCATTAACCATAGCAGCTGCTGAATCTCTACTTAATGGATTTCTTATCTACTCCCTATCAAAAAACCTGTCGATCGAAAATTCACACACCAAAAAAAAAGTTTTTTCTTGTCAACACATTTGGCCCTCATCATGGCTGCTTCCGTTTTTACTTCTGTAAGGGCCATTGACCCTTATAGATTTTACTCTGTCTAATGCCAGACAAGGATTTTAGTCATCCATGGGGAACACACCACAGCAGTGAAAGGGGGTTAAAAACTTCTGCTGACGCCCGAAATACAACAACAAACTACAAAATCCACCATGAGAGTTTTTATTGGTCCTTTTTTTACAATCATTGTAAATTCAAAAAAATTTTTCTCGTCACGTCTTTAAATTTTAAATTTACATTTCTTGTTCCATCGAAGTCCCTTAAAACGCTGCTAGCTCAGAACAATGCAAAATCACAAGAAACCAAGGGCTCCATTTTTTTTGCCAAACTCATGGTCAGAACAGTGCAAAATCACCAAAAAAAAAAAGACTGCACGCAAAAACAAATGAACTCAAGTTGCTGTCAGAAAAATAAAGAAAGCTTTTTGTAAAGATGAAAAACACAATTTTAATACTCGGCAAGAGAGCTTTTTGGCTGACTCGCTACCCTCTAAAAATAAAAATTAAAAATAAAAAATGATCATCGTGGCCTCTTTTGGGTTGGCTGGATGAAATGTCGCACCAAAAAATTAAAAACATCAAAACCCGGCGGTAACTCATTTGATCCCCGACACCCCCGCCAAAGCAACAAGAAGTTCTTTCTTAGCCAGAAGAAAAAGGTCAGTCAAATCTTACCCGAAGATGGTCAAGTAAAAAAATTTTGTTTTTTCAAAACTACCTGTACAAAGGAAATAGATTTGACCCAAACCAAAAAAAAACAACTAACTAACACGAGGAGATATTTTACCATGACAGGCACGCACTTGCAAAGCCATTGCCGGATATACCTGTTGGAAGTGCGCATGCGTCGTCCTGGTCAAAGCACATGGTGTTCATATCATGTCTCTGCAGATGGTACTACAAACAGGCGAAACCGTCATGATCTGTCTGTCATACCAGGCATGCAAGTTTGAAAAAAAAGGTCATGACTGGAAGCGAGGAGATACAGTATTGTGCAAAAGTAACGCAAGCGAATTTCGAAGGCGGCCATCACAAAGGCCGTGTTGTCAGCCTTGACCAAAGACAAACTTCGACTCGTTAAGATTCGCTTATCTTGCCGCCGCCATGCTTTTCGTCAAGACCAGGGCGTCGTCCTCACCACGCCGTGGATCGATTCAAAACAAACTGCTTTGGCAAGATGGAACGAGATCTTGAATCATCTGAAACACATTTTAGTTCGACGAGCCGCCGAGCAGTGGCAGTCGACTACGACCAAGACTCTCGAGTCGTTGGTTCAGGAGGTGCAAGCTGGAGAGATCGAAATGGAATGTGAATTTTTTTTTTTAAAATAAAAAATGGCCATGGATTGAATAAAACCTTCATCGTGTGTGTTAGGGTTATTTATTGATTTGGTTTATCGTCAAAAAGAAACGAGACATAGTGAAAACCCGTTTCGAACTTTTTTCCTCCCGATTCGGCCAGTTTTTGTTGCAGTTTTTCCAACTCTGTCAGCCATCGTTCTTCGTTTTTCGAATCGTCGATGCCGCCTGCGTTGACCGAAGAAAATCCATAGTTGGTTTTCCACAATCGAATCCTGCTGACGATTTGTTCTTCGTTTCGACAAACCAACTGGTAAATGGCTCGGCTAATGGCCAACGTAATTTCTCTTCTGTGCTTATTCATGTGGTTGTGGTTGTGGTCAATCCGTCAACCATCCACCGAAATCTCGAGCTGGTAGCGTTTCCAATGTTTTTGGTCGTTTATTTTTAAGCTGACGATAGTCACTAAGGAGGAAAAAACAAAATACTAAAAACAATGTTCAATTCTAATGTGAAAGACAAACTTAAAAATTTCCCACCGACCTGAAGGTCCGTCGTTTTGGTCGTCCAGCCATTCTTTGTAAGCGGCCATGTCTTTTTTTTGGTGTGACAAAATTTTTACTTTCTCGCCACAAAAATCGATTCTAAGGGGAAAAAGTATCATATTTATTTATCGAATGGTTTTTGGGTCTTTATCGCGATCTGCTGCCAAGAGTTTTTTCTTAATAGGCTTGTGTCTTTAGTTGAAAAACCATTAACCATAGCAGCTGCTGAATCTCTACTTAATGGATTTCTTATCTACTCCCTATCAAAAAACCTGTCGATCGAAAATTCACACACCAAAAAAAAAGTTTTTTCTTGTCAACACATTTGGCCCTCATCATGGCTGCTTCCGTTTTTACTTCTGTAAGGGCCATTGACCCTTATAGATTTTACTCTGTCTAATGCCAGACAAGGATTTTAGTCATCCATGGGGAACACACCACAGCAGTGAAAGGGGGTTAAAAACTTCTGCTGACGCCCGAAATACAACAACAAACTACAAAATCCACCATGAGAGTTTTTATTGGTCCTTTTTTTACAATCATTGTAAATTCAAAAAAATTTTTCTCGTCACGTCTTTAAATTTTAAATTTACATTTCTTGTTCCATCGAAGTCCCTTAAAACGCTGCTAGCTCAGAACAATGCAAAATCACAAGAAACCAAGGGCTCCATTTTTTTTGCCAAACTCATGGTCAGAACAGTGCAAAATCACCAAAAAAAAAAAGACTGCACGCAAAAACAAATGAACTCAAGTTGCTGTCAGAAAAATAAAGAAAGCTTTTTGTAAAGATGAAAAACACAATTTTAATACTCGGCAAGAGAGCTTTTTGGCTGACTCGCTACCCTCTAAAAATAAAAATTAAAAATAAAAAATGATCATCGTGGCCTCTTTTGGGTTGGCTGGATGAAATGTCGCACCAAAAAATTAAAAACATCAAAACCCGGCGGTAACTCATTTGATCCCCGACACCCCCGCCAAAGCAACAAGAAGTTCTTTCTTAGCCAGAAGAAAAAGGTCAGTCAAATCTTACCCGAAGATGGTCAAGTAAAAAAATTTTGTTTTTTCAAAACTACCTGTACAAAGGAAATAGATTTGACCCAAACCAAAAAAAACAACTAACTAACACGAGGAGATATTTTACCATGACAGGCACGCACTTGCAAAGCCATTGCCGGATATACCTGTTGGAAGTGCGCATGCGTCGTCCTGGTCAAAGCACATGGTGTTCATATCATGTCTCTGCAGATGGTACTACAAACAGGCGAAACCGTCATGATCTGTCTGTCATACCAGGCATGCAAGTTTGAAAAAAAAGGTCATGACTGGAAGCGAGGAGATACAGTATTGTGCAAAAGTAACGCAAGCGAATTTCGAAGGCGGCCATCACAAAGGCCGTGTTGTCAGCCTTGACCAAAGACAAACTTCGACTCGTTAAGATTCGCTTATCTTGCCGCCGCCATGCTTTTCGTCAAGACCAGGGCGTCGTCCTCACCACGCCGTGGATCGATTCAAAACAAACTGCTTTGGCAAGATGGAACGAGATCTTGAATCATCTGAAACACATTTTAGTTCGACGAGCCGCCGAGCAGTGGCAGTCGACTACGACCAAGACTCTCGAGTCGTTGGTTCAGGAGGTGCAAGCTGGAGAGATCGAAATGGAATGTGAATTTTTTTTTTTTAAATAAAAAATGGCCATGGATTGAATAAAACCTTCATCGTGTGTGTTAGGGTTATTTATTGATTTGGTTTATCGTCAAAAAGAAACGAGACATAGTGAAAACCCGTTTCGAACTTTTTTCCTCCCGATTCGGCCAGTTTTTGTTGCAGTTTTTCCAACTCTGTCAGCCATCGTTCTTCGTTTTTCGAATCGTCGATGCCGCCTGCGTTGACCGAAGAAAATCCATAGTTGGTTTTCCACAATCGAATCCTGCTGACGATTTGTTCTTCGTTTCGACAAACCAACTGGTAAATGGCTCGGCTAATGGCCAACGTAATTTCTCTTCTGTGCTTATTCATGTGGTTGTGGTTGTGGTCAATCCGTCAACCATCCACCGAAATCTCGAGCTGGTAGCGTTTCCAATGTTTTTGGTCGTTTATTTTTAAGCTGACGATAGTCACTAAGGAGGAAAAAACAAAATACTAAAAACAATGTTCAATTCTAATGTGAAAGACAAACTTAAAAATTTCCCACCGACCTGAAGGTCCGTCGTTTTGGTCGTCCAGCCATTCTTTGTAAGCGGCCATGTCTTTTTTTTGGTGTGACAAAATTTTTACTTTCTCGCCACAAAAATCGATTCTAAGGGGAAAAAGTATCATATTTATTTATCGAATGGTTTTTGGGTCTTTATCGCGATCTGCTGCCAAGAGTTTTTTCTTAATAGGCTTGTGTCTTTAGTTGAAAAACCATTAACCATAGCAGCTGCTGAATCTCTACTTAATGGATTTCTTATCTACTCCCTATCAAAAAACCTGTCGATCGAAAATTCACACACCAAAAAAAAAGTTTTTTCTTGTCAACACATTTGGCCCTCATCATGGCTGCTTCCGTTTTTACTTCTGTAAGGGCCATTGACCCTTATAGATTTTACTCTGTCTAATGCCAGACAAGGATTTTAGTCATCCATGGGGAACACACCACAGCAGTGAAAGGGGGTTAAAAACTTCTGCTGACGCCCGAAATACAACAACAAACTACAAAATCCACCATGAGAGTTTTTATTGGTCCTTTTTTTACAATCATTGTAAATTCAAAAAAATTTTTCTCGTCACGTCTTTAAATTTTAAATTTACATTTCTTGTTCCATCGAAGTCCCTTAAAACGCTGCTAGCTCAGAACAATGCAAAATCACAAGAAACCAAGGGCTCCATTTTTTTTGCCAAACTCATGGTCAGAACAGTGCAAAATCACCAAAAAAAAAAAGACTGCACGCAAAAACAAATGAACTCAAGTTGCTGTCAGAAAAATAAAGAAAGCTTTTTGTAAAGATGAAAAACACAATTTTAATACTCGGCAAGAGAGCTTTTTGGCTGACTCGCTACCCTCTAAAAATAAAAATTAAAAATAAAAAATGATCATCGTGGCCTCTTTTGGGTTGGCTGGATGAAATGTCGCACCAAAAAATTAAAAACATCAAAACCCGGCGGTAACTCATTTGATCCCCGACACCCCCGCCAAAGCAACAAGAAGTTCTTTCTTAGCCAGAAGAAAAAGGTCAGTCAAATCTTACCCGAAGATGGTCAAGTAAAAAAATTTTGTTTTTTCAAAACTACCTGTACAAAGGAAATAGATTTGACCCAAACCAAAAAAAAACAACTAACTAACACGAGGAGATATTTTACCATGACAGGCACGCACTTGCAAAGCCATTGCCGGATATACCTGTTGGAAGTGCGCATGCGTCGTCCTGGTCAAAGCACATGGTGTTCATATCATGTCTCTGCAGATGGTACTACAAACAGGCGAAACCGTCATGATCTGTCTGTCATACCAGGCATGCAAGTTTGAAAAAAAAGGTCACGACTGGAAGCGAGGAGATACAGTATTGTGCAAAAGTAACGCAAGCGAATTTCGACGAATTTCTTGGCTTTTCGTGGCTTTTCAAAGAAATTTCGCTTCAATCGAAATTTCCCCGACTTTTCCGCGAACTTTCAAGGCATCTATTGTTTTATTCCTCCCGAACTTTCGAACGATAATTCGCAGTGGATGCTAACGAGTCACGAAATTTCGAGGGAAAGTTCGCTATTTTCGATCGTTAGCCGCGAAATTTCGGAAGAAAATTCGCTTTGGTTGTTAAGCGTTCTGATACAAACTAAGCGGCTACAGTTCCTGATTTGTTGTTCAGTAAAGAGACGTAAAGAACATCTGAAATTACGGTCATCAACTCGATCAACTATTACATCGTTTGTTTGATTGTTAATGCATCCTAGCAGCTAAAAACGTCAGAGTTTCAGTACAAACCTGCCGTTTCGACCACGTGAGCAGTCAGGCAAGCAAAACTTGCACCGAGCGCCATTTGCTAGGGTAACCCCCTCATGTAACAAATCATGGCATTTCCCGCTGGGATTTCAGTCCTCGCACGAGCGAGTGTGACGTTTCAACGCCTCGCAAACCACTTTCTCAATCATTTGCTTCTTAGCACTTACGCAGTAATCATGCCAAAATACTCTAACTATGTGAGAACTCGAATCGAGCTCTTCCATAACCAAGGCCTCCATCCAGCTGGAATATTGAAGACCTTGAAAGGCGAAGGCTTAGTTGTGAGCCTTTCAGGCATCACTCGCATGATAAAGAAACTGCGTCTTACCAGCTCTGTGGTAAATTTACCTCGCTCGGGGAGACCAAGAAAGCTGTCTGTAGAAGCAAGAGCCTTCATAGATCAGCAGATGCGCAAGAATGATGAGATGACGAGCGCCAAGATCCAAAAGAAGCTGGCAAAGCGTGGAATTTCCGTGAGTTCATCCATGGTACGGAGATCGCGAAAGCAGCAAGGCTGGACTCTGCAGCGGACCGCCTATTGCCAGCTGATTTGTGACGCCAACAAAGTCAAGCGGCTGGAGTTCGCGCAACGCGTTTTGGAGAGTGGAGACACTTTCCACAACGTGATTTTTAGCGATGAGTGTTCAGTTTCCCTCCAGTCGTATCGCCGTACATGCTTCAGGATGGCGGACGAGCCCACCAAGCGAAAGCCGAAACCGAAACACCCGCTCAAAGTTCATGTCTGGGAAGAGATTAGCCGCCATGGTGCCACTAAGATTTGTATCTTTGATGGCATCATGGATGCTGATCTCTTCTGTAACGTACTAGAGACGACGCTCGTCCCATTCATCAGAAACAAACTTCCCGACCACCGGTTCATGCAAGACAACGATCCTAAACACACGTTGAGGCGAGCACAAGCTTTCTTTGAGAAGGAAAGCATTAACTGGTGGTGCACTCCTCCGGAGAGTCCTGACCTCAACCCAATCGAAGACTTGTGGCATGAACTCAAGTTCTACTTGGAATCTAAAGTCAAGCCACGCAACAAGCAAGAGCTGGTAGATGGCATAAAGAATTTGTGGAATAGGAAAGTCATGTCAGAGAAGTGTGCAAAATATATTGATCACGTTTTGCACAAGGTTGTTCCAGCTGTGCTGGAGGCCCGAGGTGCTGCAACCAAGTATTAAAAAACGGCTCTTGTAGGAGCCACTGCGCCCTGCTCCGTCGAATGCTGATTCGACATTGCACTGTAGGTCGCTAAAAACGGCTCTTTTAGGAGCCATTACATCTGATAAAAGTCAATGATCAACGATTTTTTTTGTATCACAAACAATTTTTACAGAAGTGATTTTAAATAATTGATTTCACAGTTAAACAGTAGAACTTATCTCTTCTGTTTATCAAGAAACGGCTGTTTCATGCAACTACAAAGTTTGGATAATGAGTTTCGTAATCGAAGTTTCATGTTCTGACCATGTGTGTCCACTTATTGGAAATTAAAATAAGCCAAAAAAAAAGTGCTCTCTCAACGCGCTTTTGTATTATTTTTTCGCGCGCTGTTTTTCTGCGCTGAGCCCCAACTAACTTAATGCCTGGAAAAGGCTAGTTAAAATACTAAGCGATACTACCCATCAAAATGTCTAATAAGTGATTTAATATCCAAATGCGTTTATTTACTTACATTTCTAGTCATAAGTGTAGTGAGAACTCTGAAAATCTAAAACCTTTGTTTAGCGAGCGAACACACGTTGAAGTTCACTGCTAATCTTTGAAAAATTGTTTGCGGCTGATCTCAAATGCAGGGACTTTAAGTTAGAGATGTAAATAAGCCCTGAGGGCACTTTTTTCGATTTAAAATAACATGTTCTATTAATTAGCGCACTTTTCAGTTGTATTGAGATGGTGAGGGGTGTGATATTTATGGGGCGGGTTTGTGAATGCCGCGTGAAACCATTATTTGTTATTTTGCCATTTTTCCTCGACTAAACTCAGCAGAGGTGTGACTTTTTGGTCTGAGGGGTTTTTTGTGAACCGTTCAAGCACAGCCATGAGATATTAGCATCATTTTTTTGCAACACACGTAAGATGCTCTAGAACTCATAATTATTTTGTCATCAAAGGCCTACTTTAAACGAAGCATGCTCCTGTTAAATTGAACGAAGCATGCTCCTGTTGAAATGATGAGTCTCAACAAACAAAAACAGAATGGTAATTTTTACATGCGCCGAATCGAATTGCCCAATTAAGTGCATTAAGTGCTAGTTCAGTTGAATATTCGACTGAACCAGTCGAATACACGACGAAAGATCGACATTTGATTTGAACGCCGAAGCTAATTCATAAATTATGTCGCGCTCAGCAGTTTTATTCCTATGAGGCTAGAGATTGGGCGACTCTCTCGCGCTCTTTAGCGTAAATGACGTAATAAAGTCAGCTAAATGCGTGGGGCTGAGACCGAAAACAAACAAAGCATTTTACACGAGCGTTTGACAGCCACGAAATCATGGCTATTGATACGTTCAGAGCGTTAAACAAACTCATGTTAATCGAAATATCGAAGTACTGAAGTTAATCTGCGAAAACGAAAGAATCATTTTTGATACTCTCCCAGACAAGATTTTGTATGTGTACTACTTTAAAGTGCCACGTGGAAGAGGGATAATTTCCTACACAGCTGACATGTGATGACTACACTAATCAAAATGGGCTTATGTTTTGTCTCTTTTGGAATGAAACTAAATTCAAAGTCTTCACTTGTGGTAAGTTTTACTTATAGTTCTCATTCTTTCTGTTTGTGACTGAACTCTAGTTCGGGGGCGCGTTGAAAACCATCGTCATGTGAAGAAGACTCGAGATAAATTTTTGGCCAAATAAAACCACCACCCCTCCCCCCCCCCAAAAAAAAAGTCTTGCACGAGCAGGGCTCGACCATCTCCCTGAAAATGGTTTTCGCCAATAAAAAACCATTCGCTACTCATTTTCTTGGTGTTAACTAAAAAAGGGAATTGGAAGCTAAGGAGAATGACAAAAGGGAGACTGAGCCTATTTGAAAACCTTTCGGCCTCCCTTCCCTTGTGTTTTCTCTTTCGTTTCATGATGGCGAATATTGGGAGCTCTTGGTCCCTGGCTGGTAAGAGTTCGGGTTATTCGAAACATGTCGTTGATCCATTCAAGGCTCTTTATAGCGTGAGGAAGGAAAAGATTCAAAGTATCCAATGTACGTCCTCTGCAGCAGCAAGACCTATTTCGCTTTTGATCAAAGAGAGCAAAAAAAGATTCGGCGGGCTTTACACTATTTGTTGGGTGACGTTTATATCTTTCGTGGCAGAGATTCGACCGATTTTTGATTTTTGGAAGAGCATGGGTTAGTCAACTGCAATTGCGGACAAGACGAAGAAACCCTATTGGGTTTCACCTCCTATGAGATGGGGAGCGTTTTCTCGCGGTACTATCATGAAACGTTCCACGAGTATCAAAGTGCGACCACTGCGGAAGAGAAAACAGAATTATCTTGTCTCATTGTTCCGAGATCATGATAATGTACAAAAATTTGAGAAGGAAAAGTGGATTTTTAAATTTATCTGAAATCAAGAATCCTGAAATTACAACCGAACGGCTCGCTTATCATTTTTCACTTTACAAACTACGAAGTTTTCGATCAGTACGCCAATTCATACAGTTGTGAATTTTGTGGTCAGATCTTTCAACTCATGAAAGAATACAAATTACACAAGCGACACGGCGCCTGTCCGAAACATCCAAGACACCACTACCACCAGTAGTGGAATTGTCAACCTCAGAAGAAGCTGGTGGGGTGTTACTTCGGCGAGCGAATGTGTTTCGCCACGCCTTTGTTAAAGTGGTCTTTTGTCTCGGGTCTTCATCTAATTCTTCCTGGGTATCAAGGGAAAGAAAATTATTGGCAATGTTATATCAAGTCGAAGAAGAAGAAGAACTCAGTGAACCAGAAGAGATGGAATCAGCGAGCGAGGATGAAGAAATAGATGAAAGACTAATTGAAGTGTTCCTTCTCATGCACATTAGACCAAAGT
>NC_090893.1:34278713-34281213 GCF_036669925.1 Montipora capricornis
TTTATATCAAGAGACACTCAACAAGATCGAGTATTTGAAGCATTTTTTGGGCTCAGATAAAGTTGAGTGAGAAGTGGCGATTCGTTCCGCGTCGTCAAGGAGCAGCTCAATACTTACACGTGTGGTAATTGCAGACGAGTTTTGCCGATTTCTTTGGGGAAAAGAAGGGAGCAGATGAAGAAGAGTCGATTCCTGAAGATCTCGAAAGTAAACTGAATTTTTGAGCTTGCTTTCCAATAGCGGCAGCCCCATCTTAGTGGATGTTCTTGTGCTTGCATGTGGAACGAGAAGTGGAGTTTCAGCGATGAGGAGGAGAAATTCGGTCGTTTTTGAGTCTTTTAATCATAAAATCATTTTAGGTTACGAGTCCGAATCGGTGTCTTTGTGGTCTGCTGATTCTTTTTTGAGCCTGTGTGTCTCATTAAGTACCCCTCGAAGAAGAGCTCTGATCGATTCAACACACATGTAGTTTTAAGGACCCCATTTGCTGGTTCGAGGATAACAAAATTGGGTGTGGGTACGACCCTTTGGAGTAAAATTTGGGTAAGAAAAAGAAAATCCGAAAAAGGGTCGTTTTTTTGCCTGTGTTGATTGAGAGAAATGGAGGAGGAGGAGGAAGTAATGGAAGAAGAAATGGAAGCTGAAGTGATTGTGAGAGGAGCTGAGGAGGAGGAAGGGGATAGTGCGGTACTGTATCAAGTCAAATGTCACAATTTGGAAAAGTCCACGATGCAGACCATCTATGTGTATGCTGGACCGGAGGGGAAAGGTCCATGTTTACGCCGAATTTACTGGTGTATTCACGGTCGGATCAAAGAGCAGAGACGACGACCGTTTTGAGAGGGGAAGATTGTTGCGAGCGATTTATTCGTGTGTTGGATGAGATCGCCGATGGTGCCAAAGATCCTTTGACGCAAAAACCAGCCTTCAACCTATTGTGGTCTTGTTCCATAACCTCCAAGCTTTCGATTCGTACTTTATTTTACACGAATTGTATCGATAAGGTAGAACGGTGATGAATCCGTTGACAGTGGCAACTAAAGTGTTAGCGTTTTCTTTATTTTCCAAGTTAGGAAAGAATGATTTCCTTCAACGACCGTTAGGAGGTACAAAAGAAACTGAATAACCCCAACCAAGATTAGAAGATCAAACCATCGAAGATTGGTTGGCTGAAAAAGATCATTTCCAATTTACTCGCACAGAAAGTTGCATCATGAAAGTTCATCGGCGGCGGCGGCAGCAGAAAAATATCTTACCTGGCTCAGTTGTCGTTTTACCGAAAGATTATGGTATTGAAGATGTCAAGAAAGGGTTCTTTCCTCGTCGTTTTAATTACACGCACCAACCAAGAGTATGTTGCCAGGGAAAGAATGGTATGAGCTGGTGCAGATGGAAGTGGAGGAGGAAAAAGAGTTTCAAAGTTGGTACGAGAGGCAAGTTTGATTTACAGAGAGAGTTGCAAGAATATGGCACAAGTCGGATGTTTTTGGACAAAAGAGGCTAAAATGAGCCCAAACACATCGAAATGACCAATTGGCGGCACAGGTGTAGAGAGTATTATGGTTCCTGTTGGAACAAGAAGCCGTGGAATTCTGACCGAACATATGCATAGTTGAATGATACCACAGCGAGTGACTAAGACTCGTGATTCACCACACCTCTGGTAGACCAGATCCAAAATACGGTTGCCAAATCGCTCGAAGACTTATCCCTCCGCGTCGGATATATGCTGCTTGCAGCTGCATCGTGTAATCCGGACCAGGACCAACTTTCTTCAACCGAAAACCGCGATTTTCACGGTCACCCTCTTTCATTATGGTTTTGACGAGAAGGATAAACAGGAAGGTGAACCAACCAAGAGTCTCACTGTTTAGCTACGTCTTCTATGGAAAACGAGAAAAACTGTTGTTGCAACACCGCATAGTCTTGGTCGACTAAGATCTGGGAACGAGAATTTATTGTGATGTGAGAGTGCGAGTGATTAGACAAGAAACAGCAGCCTCAGTAGGATGCAGGAGAGGGAACAAACCGCGGATTCCGTATGAAAATGCCTCAATCAAGTTTACGGGATCAAAACAAACCAATTTGGTAGGTTCGTTGTAAGCGCCTCACATGGCTGCTGTCGATTTCGACCTCTCTTAGATAATTTGTATATTTTCAATTTTTACCAATTTCTTAACTTCGAAATGGGACACACTCTACCACAATCATCTTGTCAAGTCTTTGGCAGAAAGAAATGGCCCTTATACCGTGGCAGACGATCAGGAAAGCGAGTTAAAGATAGCGAACTTTATCGGCAGCATTATATCAACAAGGTTCAACCAAGAGCACCGAACCGTGTATTCACCAAATGGAGAACTTGCGACCCGAATAATTGTGTGTCTATTCCAACAGTCAAAGAGTCTAAAACCCATGGCTCAAAGAGAATGTTTGTTCCTGCCGTGATGCTTTCCAATGTGATGTCTTTAGCGCCCAAGATAGACGAAATTCGAGTCGCCAT
>NC_090893.1:34283713-34296213 GCF_036669925.1 Montipora capricornis
CTCCATCACTTACTGCCGCCAAAGAATGAATGCCAAGTAACTCTCAGGAAAAAGAGGACTTTCAATGTCCCTCTTTGTAAGACAAATCGCTTTCAGCGGAGCTTTTTAATGGCAAATTCTTCCCGTTTTTAGCTTTTAGTTCTCTGTGTGCAACCTTGCTTTTAATATATTTTTAGATTTAAATTTTAAATAATTTTAGAATCTTTGTTCGATTGTAAATAGCCGTAATTCAGCCCTTGGCTGCAATGGTTTTATTTAATAAAGCTATCTATCTATCTATCTATCTTCCTCGATCAGTTATATGAGCTGATTTTAGAAAGCAGCTGCGATGGCTAAGGCGAGGCATGGTTTTTAGTGAGGCAACAACAAAGCCCCGCACCCAGTTCATTTTGCTGTAGAGGGAAGATGAAAATTGAAAGGATTGGCTGAAAACTGAACTGAATTGGTTCATTTAACCCTTTAATTAGCACCAGTCGGTGCAAAGTCGAAGAAGATTTTCAACAAGTCAAGGCAACATGTGGAAATGGAGATAAGATTCGTTTCAGTATCGAATCAGACACTAGGATACAAGGAGGACTTTGGAAGTGTTTTGAGAATTTAAAGATTTGTTATTTTTTTAGGAGTGATCTTTTTGATGTTTTTACCGGCTATTCCATCCACATCAGCCGATTTGACAAAGGAGCTGTGAATATTTGGGAGCGTGCATTAGACGTAAAGATGCCGGATTGCCCACATTGTAAGAAGAGTTTCCCATTAACAAAGACTCTCAATCGCCATATCCCAGAGAAGCATAAAGAACCCAAGTTTCGCTGTGAGAATTGTGATACTACATTCTCCAGGAAAAAGAGTTGGGTAAAACATCGTGAGAGAGGCAAGTGTCAACCAAAAGAGGGTCACAAAAGAAAACAAGTGTGTGGGTGAGGCCAGTGATGAACCACCTGCTAAAAGATTAACACAGTAAGACGAAGGGGGCAACATTTTGCAAGCCCAAGGTAAAGACCATATTAGCCAACGGGCTGGAAGGTAAGTAAGTGGTTTAGTCGTTTTCTTCGGCCTCGTCCAAAAACGGCAGCCTGGGTACTGTGTGGCAAAATAAAAGACTCTCGTTTTACCTTAAAAAAATATTTTTCGGAGTGTTCCTGTCCAACGTTGAGCTAGACAGAGATGCACCAACTCTTCGAATGGGAGACGTGTCACGAAAATGGTATGGACAGGGTAATGTATGTTCCCTGGCAGCAAAAAACTCCCGTCAAGACACACCTGGTGTCGAATGTAAGACCTGTGAGAGGACCTTTTCCCACTGAGTTCCCTTTGGATGCAATTCGTGACGACAGGCTATGCCTTTAAGATGACTACGTGGAAGAGCTTTAACAAAAACATCGTGAACAAAACTCAGTCACCCATCTTTACATTTTCTTTTTTTTATAGCTGTGTTCTTGTATTTTGTAGATTCATGATGGTGCAATAAGAAAGTTCAAAGAATCGCCGTTTAAGTGCCATAGATATGGGAGATCAGTTATTAGCAATTCTCATGCCAAAGATCCAGAGGCAATGCCCAGCGAAGATTCATTCGTGAGTCTCAAAGCGACTCACAGAATCCCAGCAACAAGGAAAATAAGTTCGAAAGACGGTAAAAGGTCAGAAGCCCTGTGAAAAGACTTGTGAACTCGAGTAGGGAAATCAGAGAGAGAGTGAAGAGCCCTGAGAAATGCAAGTAAAAACTCAACAAAGCAAACATCAGAGATTTTAGTTTATGCTCAAACCATCATCTGAACAAACAATACAGCATGAAGCTGCAATGCTGGCTACCTTTCAGACATTCCAGTTTGGACGAAATCAATCACGGTGACCCGGTGGCTGTGATCGGCGGTTTTTCTTCTTTTGGGTTGGTACAATATCCATTTAATATTAAAGGGGGCAGTGTCACTCCTGTCTTTAGAAAGACACCAAAAATTAAACATGAATAGCTCTTTGGGCCAGAACTATCACCCCAAAGCGAAAGAAGATCCAGTGAAAACAGCTTATTTTGCAAAACCTCAACCCATATTCAAAAATGTGAACATGACCGTGACATGCTGGAACCCGCTGTGTTGCCCAAGATCTGGGCCTGAAATTTTTTCTTCGTGGATTATTCGGTAAAATGGAAATCTTTATATACTACTGCAAAAAAAATTTATTGGAAACTCATTCACGGGGAGGAGGCGTCGAGTGGCAGAGGCGGCCACTGCATTCTTTTTTGATTTGGATGTTGCCAAAGAACGCCATAGACTCCGGATGAACAACTTTCAATGTCAGTGTCTCCACACGAGATGGGTCTGGAAAGGAATGCCATCGACTTCTGGAGTCCCCCTGTTGGCATTGTCGGATCCGTTTTGCAACAGAGCAAGACTTCAAAGTCATTTAGAGACACACCCTAAGTGTCCGTAGAGTCCGAATCGATATAAAAATGAGGCAACACTAAGGAAACACATCGAAGATGAGCAAAGACATCAAGTTGTAGAAACATATCGAAGATTCCCATTGGCCTGTGAAATGTGATATTTGCCAGGGAGAGTGTATGGGCGGTGTGGCATCCCAATTTGGTTTTCCTAAGAGATGGTAAAACGAAATAAATCCTTCCATCAGGTGGTTTTAATGTTGTTGGTGGTGGTGAATGGAATATGTGGGCTCTCGTGAAGAGTTTGGATCTCAGACTTATGAAGTGGAGTTATCCAGGAAGTGGAAGCCGCGCCCAGTTCTTTCGTGAGTTCTGGAATGGGCCTAAAAATGGGTCGTCAATATATATCCTTCACAAAAATAAGAAACTCGATCCATTCAAGCAAGCGTAGCTGAAATGTATAGAGAAGAACTAGTGGCAAAACTTATGAAGTAACTAGTGGGTCAGAATCGCACATCTTCCAAAACCTGTCGGCGGAGCCAAACCTTTTTGGCGTTGCCTGGTCATCGAGACATCTATATGAGTTTTACAGAACCAACTCACTCACGTTTGGTGGCATGTCAAATACATGGACAGATAGTACGAGCCAAAGTAAACTGAAGGGGGTTAATTAAAGTTTGTGTAATAGAATTGTTCATTTGAGTTTATTTTTTTGGAGTTAGAACGCATTGGGCGCGAAGTGAGAGGTGAGAAAAATCGTCCAGCAAGACAAGTCAGATGATGATGTTTCTGCAAGTGACGCGTTCGACTGACACGAGTAAAGTTTTTTCTCTACGAAATCAAAGACGAAGAAGTCTAAGCATTTCACTAAAAGTGATCGAGCTTTATCGAATTGGAAGGTGTGGTCGGTGGCCCCTCCCTCAGAGAAGACGAAAAACAAGCTGAGAGGTACATGAGAGGGGAGTGTGACTTACTACATGGTTCGATTCACCAGCCGCCATGACCGTAAGTTGTGGTAGAAATAAAAGACAGAAAAGAGCGCACCTAGTACGAGTTCAGAGGGATCGATATGAGTCACGTCCGTCCCAAGTTTAGTCAGCCAAACAAATCGTGGGTTGTGACTGTAACGCCCTCTAGTTAGACTGCGGTATGAACGAGATGTTCATAGGTTTTGCCAAGTGATGAGATGTTATGAAAGGCCCAGGAGGCTAAAGTGTCGTAAACTCTCTCCTCAAAACCGAAATGACAGCGGTTTGACGAGGATACAAGCTTAAAAAATAAAAGAAGAAGAATTTTTTTGTGGGGAGGGAGTTTCCTTCCATGACATGCTTAACCATCAGATTCTCCATTTACAAAAGAACAAAAAAACAATTGGGAGTCAAAACTTTTTTCCCTATGAAGATTTCAAAGATTTTTCTTGGATAAATGAAACAACATTTCCTGAATTCTCCAACGAGCGAGGGATTGTTGATCATCTCAAAAAGCTTTAGCACGGTTGAAATGGCCTTATTCTTTTGTCGACTCGATCAAATAATCGAACACGAGATGGCTTTTCAAAACGCTTCTACTGAGCTAAAGGAAGAGACCAGTGGAACAGATGATCCCAGAGTTGACGCGGAATGTCGACCCACAGTTCAACAGCAACAACTCAAAGCATTGAATTAAATTAAATCGAAGGGAAATTCGGTACTCCACCACCGAATCCATAAAAAAACAAAGCTTTTTTTAAATTCGTGTCTTCATCATTTCGTGAGAAAGTTCGTGCCGAAAAAAATACCAATTTTTCACCATTTCCTCGGGAAGAAAGAGAGTTGTGTTTTTAAACCCAATGAAAAAGCAAGTTTGAACAGCATTTACAAATGATGGTGGGCTATATAACACACATGGAAAAAGAGAGAGAACTATTTATTCCTTGTCTGTACAGACAGAGTGAACAGAAAAAAGCCGAACGTCGAAGATGGATGAAATCAAAAAGGTCATAACATCGATTTTTAAAGTCGTTTTTCATTCTCCTCAGCAAGAAGATGAAAGGCGTGAACATTGTTGGATGAGCAAAAAACATCAAAAAAAGGGAAGAACACACTTTTGGTTTGTGCTACGGCAACCAAATCATCTTTTTTTCTCCCGAGGTGAAGTGATGACCGCCTCGAGCTTCTTCGTTTTTACCGATGGGAGCACAGGACCACCCCGCATAAAAAAAAAAAGTCGCTTGCGGAAAACAAACAGAGAATCTTTTAAACAGATCTTATTTAAATAAACGACCACTGTGATCCATTTAAAAAGAAAAGAAATCCCCTCTAAAAGCCTAAAAATAACCAATCAATGAAGAGTAAAAAGCCACTGTTCTACAGACAAAAACTTTTTAAATAAAAAAACCCGATTCACATCATGGCAGACACATCAACAACCCAAAAATGATGTCGCAAAACTCATTCCTTTGCCAATGTTAAATCCGACGATGAATGAACCGACAAATGTGAAAGTGTTCGAACGGGGTTGCAGGCAGGGAGTCTTTCTTATTCGATGACCAAAAAAACCAACCTCGTGAGGAAAACGCACGCCAAATCTCGAGATGATTAAAAACAAAAACTTCCAGTGCATAAAACGAGTCGAACTAAGCGGCACTGAAAATCCTGACCACCAAAGGCGGCGATTTGACAGAAATTTTCCTTTTTTAAAAAAAAAAACCAAATGCCTCAGATCTAAAAAATATATTCACTGTGCATATTGACCCGTCGACCGACGAGGGCATTCCAATCGCAAGCATAAATAGGGGCGGCCATCTTCCAGCCCTCTCAACCCTAACTCACTCTAACAAATCATTCGAGACGCGTCGAAAAAACTGTTAATTAATTAACACAAGTCCACAGCATCAGAAAAGCCAAAAGAAATTCGTGGTGTTTTTTTCTTCCCACCATAGCCATAAAAAAATAAAACCAAGTAAAGGCAGACGAATGATGGAAAAAAAGTCATTGGCACTCGCCGGCTGGTGGCCGTCGCTGCTCAAATTCTCCTAACCATTCAAAACAAACAACCAGAGACTATGAGGTGCTTAATTAATGAATCCGATGTGTGAAAAAACTCTCAATGATGAAAGAGTGAAATATCGTCATCGCTACGTGAACAGATCCTTGTTGAAAAACTCGACCGATCTGATTGCAGCAAAAATAAAAAGCAAATGGAGCCAGGTGCTGTTGCGACGATTTAAAAGAATCCTCGAACTAGCAAGCAAAGAGTACGAGGAACTTTGCCCAAAAAAATACTAACTAAACTTTTGGAGTGTGCTGATGGCAGCCACCAGCCAGTAACGAAAAAAAATCAGTTGTCACCAAACGAGAAGCGCCCAAAAAATTTTCTATCTTCTTTAAAACCCTTTTTGTTTCTAACAACGACTGTGAGGTAGAACATGAACAAACCCTAACCCATGAACAAAGGAAACACCTTCAACACTAAAAACTTTGTAACTGTAGAATTCGACCAAAAAAAAAGTTTTACGGCTTACGAAGCGTCTCCAAAGATAATCTAAAATCTTCCTCAAACGACAAAAGCGAAACCCCCTATCCTGATGTGAGGGAGATGAGTTTGGATCTCTTTTTTTTTGGAGGGAGAGACAAACGGCAAACGGCCCTAAACCCAAAAAAACTCTCTTGCTCTCGAAATTTTTTTCTCGATTTTATAGAGGTCACCGCAGCTCATTTCCATGCCGTCGGAAAAACAACCTCGGAGACTGCAAAGCGCAAAGGTCAAACTTTTTCTGTGAGAACTCCCGATCCTTACCTGGTTTTAATTTTTCCCAAAAAAAAGGAACCCACCACATCATCCGCAACTTTGCAAGGGATGACATCGCTTTCACGGAGAACCACGACAAGTTTCACCGTTGCACTTTGAGTCTCCTCCAAATAAACCCAACTTTTTTGGAACCCTGTCGAGCGACCTCTAAATGAATCCGTCAAATCTTGTAAATGCTAAAAAAAGAGAGAGACGAGTTTTTTTCTTCTCACAAAAGAAGAACATCCTACCACTCTTTTACCTTTTCTTCTTCTTGGACTCTTCTTTCTTCTTTACAATGGACAGCGCGTTTTTTTTTCATTGACATCCTCACTACGATCGACGAAAAGCAAAAATCGCCGCAAGAGAAACTCTTTTATCTACCACCAGCAGGTAAGTAACGCCCCTTTATGTTGTCATTAATGAATGAATGAACCATTTGTACCGAAAAGTAAATATTTGCAATTCAAATCGGTTGATCACAGTGGCCATAATTTCGAAGTTACACACAACAAATGTCATCCCGATTAGGCTGAGTTTCGTCCTCACCATACAAAGAAAGCAAAGAATATCCGACGTAAACATCAAGCGTAGGCAGATCTTACTGGTAGCGAGCCATTACAATGGCTTGCGAAAAGTTACCCAGACAAATTGATCACAGTACATGGTTAATCAAAGGATACAAAGGTAGCAAATTTAAATATTATTTTCCCAAACAACGAGGCCAAACGTAAACATAGATTGGTCTGGAAATTCAACATTTTCGGGAATCCGGAATAAAATTGCAGTGTGTGACAGATTGAAGCAAATAACTCTAATAAAGAAATGAATTTGGTTTGAGTCACATGTATGGTTATCTGGAAGTTTTAGAAATCACGATTTTATCCTAATTGACTGCTATAAATAAGTTTGTTTCCTTTAGAATCAAAAGAAAAGAGCTCTAAACCCGAAGCAGAGATCTAAAAGTCTAAGTCTAAGAGTTTTTAAAATTAATTTAATTTTGAATTTCGTTTTGGAGCAGCACTGGTGACACTGTTAATGTAATGATGTGTCTATAACAAAGATGTCAATTACCTGGAACTTTAAGTTTGAGATACGTGAGGTAAGGATTAAGATCATTATGATGTTTTTTATGTACAATAAGCACAATTATAAAACTGTTAACAAGCAAAATTGAAAGGCTTGATGTGTGAGAGTTAAAATTTATGATCTAAATGTTGCCCATTATGATGATAACGAAATTTAAATTTAAAGCCATGACATCAATTCACATAAGTACGAAGCCACTCTAAAACTGAGCAGCGCTGAAGGTGGATTTTTGTTGTTGCTGTTGTCATCATGACGCTTTCGAATGTCTTATTTAACAGTGATTGCCCTTAATACATATAAACCAGATCTTTATTCTTGTTATCTGTTCTCCTTTTTAGGCAAGTGAATTAAAAGCTGAACGTCAATCCAAAGAGTCTGAGTCGCCAGTTCTAAATTATAGACAGTATTATTATTTAATTCACTGAATTCTTTTTTTTTTGTATTTTGTTTGTAAATGACTCCACTCAGTTATGCAATCATATATCCCAACTTTAGTGAAATAACTAATCCTCCCATCGCCCTTACAATAAACATTAAACATTAAATAGCATGTACAGATTCCAGTTATTTATTTGCAGCAGATGAATTGGAATGCACTCATCATCAGCCTGAGGGAGCAAGCATTGTGATCAAGAAAATGCAGTTTGAGGTAATTAAAAAAAGGTAAAGTCACTGCTTAGGAGCTTAGAAGGCTCATCAGTCCGGCGCTTATCTCCGGTTTCCATAGCATGAAGCGACTAGGAGTATTTATACTCCCCCCTGGATGGGATGCTAGTCCATAGCAGGGTTACCCCGAGCATTACGCCGGTAACCATTTATACACCTGGGTGGAAAGAGGCACCGTGAGAGTAAAGTGTCTTGCCCAAGAACACAACACATGTCCCCGGCCAGGCCCTGAACCCAGACCACTCGATCCAGTGTCAAGCGCACCAACCATGAGGCCACCGCGCCTCTCAAATGTGAGGTAATAGACAATATTTATTCCCTGCTCCTTGTGATGTGTAAGTTTAGCTTGTTTGTAGAAGCTTAAATCCATCAGAAAAAATTCTGTTCATTTTCAAACATATATCAGTGTTAAAATTGAGCCACAACATACAGTTTAATCATTTATACTTTATATAATCTGGCCAACGTGTGTATAAGCCACACTAACCTATTGGTTCCCATTTCATGACTACGGCCGCCTGGTTAGCTCAATCGGGAGGTCGAGAATTTGAGCCCCAGCCCAGACCAACACTCAGGGTGTTAAAAAAAACTGAGAAGAATGTGCTGCCTTTGTAATTGCATCCGCAAATGGTTAGACCTTCTAGTCTTCTCAGATAAGGACAAAAAAACTGTAGGCCCCGTCTCCTGCACCTTCAGTGTTACATGGTTAGCAGGGGACGTTAAAGAACCCATAGACCTGTTTCAAAGAGTAGGGGACGTAGTTCCTGTTGTTGTGGTCTGATTTCATTGCTCGGGTTTGCTGCTTCACATAGTGATAACGTCATTGCAGCTTTTCCCCCTTGGACAGAGCCAAGATTGAGTAGGAGTAAAAAACTGATGGCAGTTTAAATTTGGCTAATTTTGCAGGACCAAAGGGATAATGATCTTTCTAGTGATAGTGCAGATGAGGATTATGAACCTGAGGACGATAGTGATGATACATTAACATGAACTGGAACTTCAGAAGAGAGTCTGGAGGACAAATTGAACTCTTCAGTCACTGAAACAAAGGTATTCTTATGGAGTCTTTTCAAAAACATAGGCTATAATATGATTTCTAAAGATGACTCTCACTAAAAGCTTTCATTGTGGCTATGCAGAACAAGCAAACAAAAAACAGTCAACTAACAAATTGACGGTGACTTTCTGTTTTCTTATTTTAAAACTACTAAAAGAAATACTCCCTTAATTTATTAGTCAACTGTTGTAGTAGTCTGTCAACATATACAAAGATTTTATAAACAAAGAGTTAAAAAATTAATTAGCGTGTGGCACCAACATGATATCAAAATAATTAGTACTTACCTTCGTCTATTCCTCGCCCCTTTCTGCATGATATTTCACACTTAGATATGTCTTGATTAGGGAAGAGTTGTAGGAGGACTGTATTCAATAAGAGCCAACATGTTTTCTTATATCCCACTTGTTTTCCTCCTTTACAATAAGCTGTTTCACAGCTTTAATGGTGTCTACATTGTGCTCATTGTTGGTTTTTGTTTCGTGTCATTTTTGTTGTGTTTTTTTCCTATTGTAAATCACAATCGGCACTCCAATACTAAAAAACGATCTTTCTATCTGGCTGACTTCAACATCATCGCAGTTTTACATAGTGGGTGACAAGAAATCACCTTTGACGAAAAAGAGGAAAATTGCATAACACATGACCCTAAAAGCAGTTTCTCTGAACGTAAGAGGCCTAAACAAAACCACCAAAAGAAGGAAGCTATTTCACTGGTTACATCTTAACAAATTTGATATAAGTTTTCCTGCAAGGGACTTAAACGACATTGGATTGGAGGACTTCTGGTGAGCTGAATGGGGCAGTAAAATCTTCTTTGCTCATGGCTCAAAGCACAGTAAAGGTGTCATGATATTGTTCAGACCGTTTTTAAGTATTGAAGTTTTAAATACAAGTTCAGATAAAAGTGGCAGGTTTTATATTATAAACACAACCATTAATGGCGACGAGTTGTGCCTTCTTAATGTTTATGCTCCAAACGACCAAACCCAGCAAATTCAATTTTTCGATAGGATAGTAGAGCCTACTCGCCGAAGTCATATCGGTAAGATCCTAATTGGTCAGGACTTTAATTGCCCGTCATCAGCTTATGATAAATAAGGCAGCCAAGATGTTCGCCTTAAGGAACTGTAATCCAAGGCGATTCAAAAGCTCTGCAATAACTGTGATCTAATCGACACCTGGCTATAGCAACACCAGCAAGAAACGTGCTTCACATGGAGTAATAGCTCAGGTAAAATCAGATGTTGGCTAGATTTTTGGTTGATTTCAAAAGAACTAAAGCCTCGAACTAGCAAAACAGATATCAACTCCTACCATGACTCTGATCATTCTCCGGTTAGCATCATGATCAACCCGGAAAATGAACAGCAAAAAGGGGCCCTTGTTACTGGAAATTTAACACCTTACTTGTAGAAAATGAAGAATTTGTCACCAAGATGAGATTTATTATCCGAAATGCAATTGAAAAATATAAGGATGTTTCTGATAAAAGACTGGGAAATGGTGAAAATGGAAATCAGAATGTTCGCCGTTCACTTTGCAAAGAAAAAGCCAAGAATGAAACTGACATTGAAAGAAAACTTCTTGGGGATCTTGAGAAATTGAACGCCTGCATTGATGCTACTCCTAACGATAGTGATGTTTTTAATGATGCAAGAAAGTTAAAAATTAGATTGGACAAAATTGCGGCGCAAAAAACTCACGATCAAGATGGTATGAACTGGGAGAGAAATGCAACAAATATTTTCTTTAGCTAACAAAACGAAATTACAACAAAAATCACATAACAAAACTAAGGTCCCCTGAAGGCGTTACCATAGAAGACCCCAAACTTATTCAACATGTCTCAAGCTCAACCCTCAAATGCTTCCCTTTTGCCCTTCCTTGATTCCGAATTTCTTCCAAGGTTAGATGATGTCAACCAAAACCTCTGCAAACATCCAATTACTGAAGAACAATGTGTATCAACCCTCAAAACTCCGGGAACAGATGGTCTGTCGTTTGAATTTTATCTCCATTTTTGGAGCAAAATTTCTTGTACCCTAATTGATTGCCTTAACCATGGATCCTTATTAGGAGAACTTTCTATATCTTAGAGATGAGGAATCATCTCTCTGATCCCGAACAAAGGCAAAGACCCTCAAATGCCTAAAAAATTGGCATCCCATCTCCCTTTTAAACACAGATTAGAAGCTTGCTACCAAAATGTATTGTGAAGCGACTGGAGAAGGTATTTCATCCGCCAGAATATCCGTCTAATTGCCAATATAATAGAGCAGTATGAGGACAAACAAGGAATGATCTTAGATTTTGAAAAGGCATTTGATTCACAAGAATGGGAATATTCAATATTCGATGCTATGAACTTCGGACAAAGCTTCTGCGATTGGATCCATACTTTCCATCATAATATAACTAGCTGCGTTGTAAATAACGGGTACTCTTTGGAATTCTTCTCTTTACAAAGAGGGGTTAGCCAAGGGTATCCCCTTTCGGGATTACTCTTTGTCTTTGCGGTAGAAGCCCTAGCTAGCCTGATCAGAATAAATAAAGAGATCCAAGGTCTTGAAAATGGAAATAAGATAACCAAACTTAGTCTGTATGCTGATATTACCTATTTTCTTCGTGCGGCTTTGTCTGCTACTGCGCTGTTCTCCGTGCTTGACAGACTTGGATTTTGCTCCTGTCTCAAAATGGGTTATTCCAGAAAAAATCCACACCCCCCCCCGACGGATGGGGTCGTTTTTTAAACCCCCCTCTCACCTGGATTTCCTGAAGCCCAAAAGACCCCCCCTCCTGCCTGGATTTCAAGGAAAAAGATTAGGCTTAAATTTAATTTATTTTTAATAGAAAATACATGTATGCACAATCACGTATAGAAGATGTTCTTTTTTAGTTTCTAAAGCTTTGGCTAAATTATATAAAAATTCTGTTGTGTGGAATTAAGAAAAGAAAGGAGCAAAAATGCTAAAACACGAACGAGTGTTTATACATTCTTAGCTCATAAAAATCAATTGCCCTTGTTCTTTCTTTGCGCTAAATATGGTCCAAAAGTAAATACGATTAGTAGAGAACATGACAAAAGAGTTCAATAGTCATTCCTTTTGCAGACATAACGTCAGTCTCGTCCACTCAAGATCGAGAACTTTTAAATCAAACATGATCAAAATCTTTTGAAAAACGAGTCTAAACTTGTTTATCGTTCAAATTCTTTTATATCTTAAAGACTGGATAATTTGAGTCACATATCCTTCAAGAGCCTGTAGTTGTAATCTGCAGTGGAAGGAAAGTTCAAACTCGTGTCGTGAAGAGCTTTCTCAGTCTGCCATAGTTTCAAAAAGTCTTTAGGCTTTCGTTAGTAAATCGGAAAGACAAAATGTGTGCTATAAAGAACCTATCCAAGACAAAGCACTTGAAACAGCTCCCATTCACGAAAACGAAACTTTAACATATATTTTCAACTTTCGACGAATTATTTATTATTTATAATGTTAAGCAGAAGCTACTGCGGCTGCAGAGGTCTCGGAAGGGAACAAAGCG
>NC_090893.1:34301213-34308713 GCF_036669925.1 Montipora capricornis
AAGTCTTTTTTTACAGACTTCCATTTGCCCAAAAGTGTTGTGTGTAAATTGAAAATCCCAAGTCCCAAGTCCCAAGAGAAGTGTTGCTGGGGAGGTTAACGCTGCGGGTGAAATTGACAAAGTACTCACCAAACATGTCATCGAACCTGCTGAACACTCCTTGGGCGAAATAATTTCCAACATTTTCCTCCGAGATAAAAAGGATGGAACTCATCGAATGATCTTCAATTCAAAAGTGCTAAATCAGTATGCTGTCAAAATCCACTTTAAAATGGACACGATTCATACCATAACCAAATTAATTGAGAAAAATTGTAGTATGGCATCTGTTGACTTAAAGGATGCATACTATTCTGTGCCAATCGCCAAATCTCACCGAAAATATCTTAGATTATTGTTTAAAGGACATCTGTTCCAATTTACCTGCCTCCCAAACGGGCTATCCTGTGCCCCCGAAAATTCACGAAACTCTTGAAACCGGCCCTCTCTAAATGGCATGAGAAGGGCCACATTTCTAGTGGGTATATTGATAACCTCTACCTTCAGGGCAGCACTTATAATGATTGTGCTGTCAATGTCATTGACACCACCTTATTCCACTCGCTTGGGTTCACCCCAAATCTGGATAAGTCAAATTTTAATACATCACAGAGGATGAATTTCTTGGGTTTCACCCTTGATTCCGTCAACATGACAATTACTAGATAATGATAAGAATGATAAGGCGTGCAAATTACAATTTGCTTGTCTGGCATTGCTCCATAATATGCACCCCACCATCCGAGAAGTAGATCGTGTTATTGGTAAACTGGAAGCTTTATTTCCAGGGGTAATGCATGAGCCTCTATATTATCGAACCTTAGAGAGCTGCAAAATTGTAGCCTTGAAGGCTTCCAAAGGCAATTTCAATGCACGCTAGCCCTTTCTGGCCTGGCAAAATCTGATCTTCAGTGGTGGATAGATCACATTTTAGACTCTCATAACTTGATGGCACGTGCCCCACCACAATTTACTCTATCGACCGATGCGTCCAATGAGGGTTGGGGAGCAGTGCTTGGGAGTCAGTCAACTGGAGGCCTCTGGTCCAGCTCCTGATTGATAACAGTACAGCAGTCACTGTTATAAACCACATGGGCACGAGCCATTCTGAGTGGCTGAACGATCTCGCTCAAGAGATCTGGGGTTGGTGCAAAAGAAAAGATATTTGGCTTAGTGCTGCGCATATTGCCAGGTCGTGTCATGTGGAGGCGGACTTCCAATCCAGACAAAGTTGCTCTAAAACCAAGTGGATGCTCAATGCAACGTCTTTATCACAGGCTCTCCACGAGCTTCATTTCAAACTAGACAGATTTATTTGCCTCCCGGCTAAATTACCAGTTTTCCCAATATGTCGCCTACCGCCCAGATCCTGGGGCTATTGCTGTAGACGCATTCTCTCTAACTTGGACTGAAATGAAATTTAAGGCATTCCCTCCTTGTAGTGTAATAACCTCAGTCCTAAAGAAAATACGGGAGGACAAAGCAGAGGAGATCTGTGTACTGCCCAACTGGCCAACACAACCGTGGTTTGCAAAAGCGACACGCATGACAAAGCGGCCACCAGTCTACCTAAAACCAAGCAGCCACCTTCTGTTTCTGCCAAATAAACCAGACAAGCTACACCCTCTTTACCAGAAACTAGAGCTGCTCGTATACATCTTATCCGCAAAAGACTAGATCGCACGGACCTTCCTTTGAATGCCAAGGCCATTATCATGGCTTCTTGGCTCGGGGGTACTGGCAAACAGTACCACACCTACCTGGGAAAATGGAAAAGATTCTATGCGCAGCGGAGCATCTGTGCAACGGAAGCCACTGTTGAACAGGGATTCGGTTTTCTGGCTTCTCTTTTCGAGGAAGGTCTCGAGGTCTGTCCGCACTGTCTGCACTGTCCTGCGTTTTCATCCTGCCAGGGGGCACTACCTTTGGAACACATCCCCTTGTTTCTCGTTACCTTAAGGGGGTTTTTGAGCTAAAGCCTTCTCTACCCTGGTACAACACCATTTGGGATGTCAGTGTCGTTCTACCCTACCTCAAAACCTTGCAACCAGCCCTAAGCCTTAAAAATCTTACCCTTAAACTGACTAGCTTGCTGTGCCTGCTTTCCGGTCAAAGATGCCAAACTCTGTCCAAACTGCGAATCAACTGCATGCAAAAACTTCCAGACTCATATGTGTTTACCATATGCGAACCGCAAAAGACCACCAACCCTGGGAAGCATAATGCTCCCCTAGAATTTGCAGTTTTCAGGGCCAACCCCGACCTTTGTATCGTTGCACACCTCGAGCAGTACCTGACTGCAACTGCACATTTCCGGGAGAATACTTCACAACTACTCCCCACCTATGTGAGACTTAAACCTGTTTTCAACACCACCATAGGCAAATGGCCGAAGTCGGGGCTCAAGGACGCCGGGGTCGACGTCACTCAGTGCTTTCCCCACAGTGGCCTGTCAGCCTCCACGTCATTTGCCTCTCAGGCTGGGGTTGCACTGAAGGACATCCTCAAGGCTGGTGGTTGGTCCAATGCACACACGTTCGCTAAGCACTACAATAAGCCTAGTGACAGAAACCTTGGCACTTCTATGCTCGAGCACTTCCATAACCCAGTCCTTTCATAGCTTATATTGTGTCATGTGATTCGCTTTGCCCTTCCATGTACCAGTGGCAAAGTTGTTGCGTAAATAAATGCACGTTTACTCTTTTCACTACATATTCGTCTTCTCTACCAGGCCCTTCCTTTCATTTATGTCGCATCTCCCAGGGCTTTCAAATCTCATGGAACCCGTAGTGACTTGGACTGATAACAAGGTAGAATTATAAAATTAAATGAGACTTACCTTAAGTCGATGTTTGATTGGAATTCTACTTCGTAATCAGTCAGGAACGAAGAAGTTACATATCCAGCCCTGTGCTGTTTTCCCACCCAGCTCCATTGTTCCTCTTGTTCTCCGCTGGAAACGCTCCCTTTAAAGACTGACCTGATAAGCATGCACATGCTTCTCATGTAACTCCTTCGTTCCTGACTGATGACAAAGTAGAATTCCAATCAAACATCGACTTAAGGTAAATCTCCTTTAATTTTATAATCAAACCTGTGATATCCCAAATGTTATTTACTTGTACCTGACACAGTTTTGCCAGGGGAAAATCTGTAAATGGTGTAAGATGTTAATATAACTCTCCAACTTCAAATCCTCAAGCTCACTTACCTTATATAGCTCAAGAAAATAAATTTGCTTTCTCATTACCTTTATAGTACATAATGCTATAGCAAAACCAAAGACTATGCTAGACCAATTAAGGGAGGGGCTGAAGAATGGAATTGTATCCTGACTTCTTTAAGGAGTTATTTGTAGCAGGAGACAAAGAAGTAACTGCTGATGACATCAAGACTTCAGTTCCCATCAGATTTAAACCAAAATAATGAGAACATCAAGGAATATATTCTACAGTCTCTTACAGATGCATCTGTAAGTCTGTCTGTCTTGGTCTTTGCCACAGGTTCCCCGAGTCTACCTGAGTTTGGTATACAAAAATTTGGTTTTATCAACGGAGTTGATAATGTAAATTGGCCACCGTACAGAGATTCTAAAAGCTGACGTTTCGAGCGTTAGCCATTCGTCAGAGCGAATCCATTCGCTCTGACGAAGGGCTAACGCTCGAAACGTCAGCTTTTAGAATCTCTGTACGGTGGCCAATTTACATTATCAACTCCGTTGATAAAACCAAATTTTTGTATACTACTTCCCCACCGACGCAGCACCACAGTTTCTTTAGAAACTACCCCTTCATTCATCTACCTGAGTTTGGGCTGGGTGTCATTCAGATCGAGTTAAAGGATACAGAATCAATCTTCTAGTCAGCATGAGCATTTCGTATAACCCTACCAAGGTTCTTCCCAGACGAAGACACATTTTCTTCAGCACTGAAGGCTGTGTGTAAGAGCGAATGAAAAGCCTTTTCAAGCGTTTAAAATGGGGCGTGCTGTGGATAAGGCACATAATTATTTTGATTACGAAACTTGTGACCACAAAAATGTGGGATAATTGTTAAATTATTTTCATAGTTGGGCACAGTTTGTGTTATTGTATCTTACTATATTACATCATTGTCATAATTATTACGACAAAGCCAATCAATTTTTTGTTGATTCCAGACAGAATTTTCTAGTTAGAGTTGTTATAGTTGTAATTTCTATGGTACAGTTGGTACGGTTGTTTAAGTGATTATGAACCCCTCATTTTCTGATGTGATAGGTGCAAGTTACTGTGCATTGTTTTGCAAGGTTTTGTGCCCTAGCCAATCAGCTGATTTTTTTTTACTAGAACTATGTGAAAAGTGTTAACACCTATACATAAGGGGATATTTTTAACCCCTTGTTGTGTTGGTTTTATAGTCAATTAAATTTTATTGGTTTTAGAAATGATTGTAAGATTTATTTGACTTCACTAGAACTTTATATTTTAGTCAATTTAGTTTCAGCACTCAAATTATGCAAACCAAAAGACAATAAAATTGTTGTGTTGGTATGTGCCTTCATTGGCATTTACGCAATCAGAACACAGAAAGGTTTAATTTGAAGTTCAACTGTACTCAGTTTATAATTTAACTGGACTCTTCTGAAGTTAAGTTATGATGCATCTACAACATGTGTGTTGACAAATGTTACTGTTTCCATGTAAATGTCAATCACATAAGATTCACTTCCTCTCAGTGGGTCAATGCTGTTGAGAAGTTCTTGATACTGTTCTGGAGATAGAGAGCACCCGAAGTTGCTTCCTGAGGAAGTGGGACATCCCAGTCAGTTCCATACCGCTCAACTCCTCCTGGAAAAAAACAAAGAAATTAGGCAGTTTTCCTTATTTTTCCCCTTCTTATGTCAATACAGCAAGGAGCCAAAGGGTGACTGCTCTTAATATATTCGCATTCTTCCAAACAGATTTACTCCAATCATCAGAAATCAGCTGCAAACTGGAAACTGACCTATTCAACTTCTGATTGGAAAATGGCTTCACAAAAGAATGAGAATTAATTGAAGGTGTTCACCCTTTTGGACTCCTTTCTGTAAATTAGAGTCTGGCCTACCCCTTTTAATTAAAATCTATGCAAGCTGTTTTTAATAACTTTTATTTACTTGGTGAAAAACCTGCTTTATTGACATAAATTATCATGATGCCAGTAAGTCAACACTTAAATCAAGCCCCTCTGACAGGAATGGGGAGGTGTGAGTTTTGGGGGCACATTGACTTAAAATTTGTTTTCAAATTTCACTCTGTTTACCTGAGAAGTAGGCTCATAAACATTGCAAACATGCTGGGAGCTCCTCAAGTTGAGAATGCCAAGGATGTAAAAAGGCAAAGGACTTCTATTGCCTGCTGTTCTTATCTTATCCTATGGCGTACACAACCTTGTTTCCATTTCTCTATGTGCCTGTTAATTCTTGGAACGTACACATATTGTAAAGAAAATAAATGCTGTGGGTTTGATGGTTCCAATACACCATTATCTTCCAAGTGGTAAAATAAATGGTAATAAATGTAAGAGACCTAATCAAACAATCACGCCATAACCTTTGTATTCTTTGGTTGTGAACACTGCGACCTGTGATCATGCTTCCTCTCTCTGGCTCCCTCTAGGGGTGTTGTAATGTATTTTCGCCGCCTTTGTCTGACTGCACTCTTGATGGCAATCCATATTCTTGCTTAGCTTTCAGAAAGGCACCTAGGACAGTTTCAGCTCGATTGTTGGTACTGCATTTCAAAAAAACGGGGATTCTTGTAAAGCCATCTATTCTTCCATGGATGACCATTATCCACCTAGAAATTAAGATAAGTTTAATATATATGTTGCTCCTTTCATAATACAAGTAGATTAAGAAAAAACAACTTTCTATATGGGAATTGGTAATAATGGGTAAACTTGAGTAGCTCTTGCACTACAAACCACCACCCCCCTCCCTAAAAAAATATAAAGTAAGTGCTACAAATAATATGAGTTTCAGTGTGAAACTGTTTGGATGGCTACAAAATGTCCTCCTGAGAATGTTTTTCGTGTAAAGCATCAACAAAATACGTATGCATTACTTGCAGAAAACCGGTGTGTAATTTTGAGTGGTGTTCATATGCAGCCCTGGAGGAAACCCAAGGTTGGGAAGCCTTCCAAAGCGTGTCAAGATGTGATGTCTGCTACAGCAAGAGTAAAACTGGTTTTGAAGATTGTTCAGAGCAGTCATTACCAATAAATTCCAGTGGGCCAAGTACTGAAGAACCTACAAGGGCAAAAGAGAAAAGGAAAAGCATAAGGCAAGATGGTAATCGAGGAGTTAAACGAAAGTTTCTCATACTAAAAGAAAAAATTGAAGTAATCGAATATGCTAACAAAAATCCATCTGTCGGCAGAAGAGATCTTGCAGCGAAGTTTTCATGCAGAAAGTCTCAGATTAACAGCGTTATTACGTCAAAGAAATTCTTGTTAGAAAGGTGGGCATCTAATGAAAGTGGAAACCTGGAAAGAAAGCATGGTCGTTCCGAGCAGCAGTATGGTGAGCTCAATAGAATTCTGTGGGAATGGTATCAACGTTATAGAGCGTCTAACATACCAGTCAGTGGTCCTATGTTACAGGAGGAGGCACTTGCCATCGTTGAAAGGCTTGGAAAGAAATAACTCAAGGCTTCAAATGGCTGGTTTGAGAAATGGAAAAATCAGCAAAAAAATCAAATCAGCACAAAGAAATGTAGCCGGTGAGGGAGGCACTGTAAATGACGATACTGTTTGCAGCTGGATGGAGAGAGTCAAAGAACTCACCCTGGGATATGCCCCACAGGATATCTGGAATGGATGAGTCAGGGGCTTTCTGGAAGTCCCTCAAAGAAAAGAAAAAGCGATGTCGGGGCGGAAAACAAGCAAAACAAAGAGTAACTGTTACATTCTTTGTTAATGCAGCTGGAGAGAAAGAGCCATTAATTGTTATTGGCACAAGTAAAACGCCTAGATGTTTCAGAAAGCTCCGTGATCAAAGTCGCCCTGCTGGTTGTTATTACTTTGCAAATTCAAAGGCGTGGATACAGTCAGAGTTAATCCTGACGAGAATGAAGAACGCTGGGAGGAATATTATCCGGTTTCTCGACAATGCTCCAAGCCATCCAAGAGAACTAATCAACATGTTCTCCAACATCAAAGTGGCATTTCGCCCAAAGAATACAACCTCAAGAACACAGTGCCTACATGCAGGAGTAATCAAGAACTGGAAGGTGAAGTTCAGGAAGAAGCTTCTCCAGTATGTTTGCAGCCAGACAGGACGCACCAATGTCCACAAAAAGGCAAACGATATTGTCAAATCAATCGACCTTCTCAAGGCCATAAGATGGATGGAACAAGCGTGGCAAGAAGTAGACCCACTTACTATTGTGAAGTGCTGGTCTAAAGTCGGTGTCTATTGCTCTGATGAAGGATGTGAAGA
>NC_090893.1:34313713-34321213 GCF_036669925.1 Montipora capricornis
CTTTACAAGAATTCTCTCAACTCAAAACGGCTATCGGGTGTCATAATATACTTTAGATGTGAAGGACCATTATCAGAATTGATCTCACTAGCGAGTTTAGGTCCAATAGAAGAGAAATGAGAATTAAAAGAATCGGCCAACTCTAGAGAATCGCAAATGGCCTCGCCATCATTTTTGATTTCCTTTACATAACAATTGTAGTTTTCCTGGGTGTGAACTCATTTATAATTCTCCAGGTCTGGCGTGAGTCACCTTCATTTGCATGAAGTGCGTTTTTATACTACGATTCTTTGGTTTGCTTAAAATTCAGTATTGACTGAATTACGGCAACGTTTTAAACGCTAGCCAGTCATTTGAATCATTAGAGCGTGATGCCGTCAGTTTAAGAATGTCTCTGTCATGCATTCTTTTCTTTATATGGGGCGTTATCCAAGGCAATTTTATTGCACAAGTACGCTTTTCTTGCAGTGGTGCGTGCTTGTTAGTGCATTCAATAAATAATTGTTTCCATACCGCCCACATTGACTTTCGATCAGTACAGCTTTCAATGTTACTCCAGTTTTGTTGAGAAATATGGCGAAAGCAGCTGGTAGAGTCGAAATTCTTAAATTTCCTATATTTGACGGTCGCATGGCCATTTTTTGTTGACTCTATTGAAACTTTGTGAAAAGTGAAAACCAAACTGTGATTACTGATGCCAATGTGCGACATTCCTGAACAGACAACCCTATCTGGATGTTTGTAAATGTAAGATCAATCAGGGTTGAGGATTTATCAGTGATTGTGGTATGTTTTTATCTGAAGCAGTCCGTATACATCGAGAAGATTTGATAGAACAATAGCATTCTTGTCTAATTTAGGAGAGGCCATATTACAAATTAGGTCACCTCATACATAAAATTCGACATTTTCAGAGTCTAGTTTACCACTAAGTTGTTCAAAAGGTCTAAAAATGTCAACTAAGGAATCGGGAGGTCTGTACCTGGTTGTAACAACAAAGGGCTTAGATCTAGGCTTATTAATTTCGATAGATAAACTCTCTACTAAATGGTTGTTCAAATCAGTACGAACTGAATAGTTAATTTCTGAGCGAACATAAAAACAAACACCCCCTCCAGACCAATCGTTGCAAAAGTGATCACTACAAATAATTTCATATCCAGAAATCTTTACTTCATTATCGCTAATGCCGTTGAATTTAGCCTTAATAATAGCTAGTACATCAATAGGTCTGTCGGCAAGTAGAATTCCTGGTTCTGGTTGACCAAATCGTTGGCCTGTCATTGCGGTCGTTTGTTTTCTTTGTTTGCTTTGTCTTCGTTTTATTCTGAGATGTCTGCTTTTGGTCACTCCTAGGAACTGGTTTGGTTTCATTCTTATGATAGAGATCCTTAGACACAATCTGAAGGGCCAATTTTAAAGAATCTTGTTCTTCGCAAACAATATCACACTGCTTCTTTAGAGACAAGAGCTCAGCTCTAAGAGCTGAATTTTCTTCCTTTAGTTTATCCAAGGGCTGATTCGTCTTCATGATATCAATATCCCTTTTGAGCTCTAAATAAAGCGAATAACACTGGCAGCTAGCAGACTTGTTAAGATCTGAGGAATCTGGCTTGATAGAATCATTCACTGGGTCAATTCCGTCCGTATTGCTGTTTGGCGGAAATTTTGAATGGCATGTTTCAACCGATCGAGCAGAACTTGTTTATTTTTCCCTGAAAAAGGCAGATTTCCTTTCCAAGTTCTGTCTTAAGTGCCTGTATGCTTAATTATTCAATATCCTTGCCATTTATCTTGATCGGAACCTGGCATGTGTTTCTTAAAATACCCGAAAACGTTTCGGCCGTTTTTCGGGTTGCCAAAGGTGTTTATCAAAACACCCGAACGTAGCCCCATAGTTTCGGGTATGTTTTTTTGGGAATGACCTTCTGCGTCTGCGTGAACCTGGTGGTTCACGAATCGAGATTGAGAACTCCGGACTCCTAGAACTTGTTTTTTATTGTTCACCTGTTAAATAAGTCTAGCTTGTGGTTAGTTTATACAATACTGGAAATTCTATAATATAAGCATGTCTTGAGTGTGACGGCAATCTTGAAATGGAAGTATCTTGCAACGTTGACTGGCCGTTGATACATGGTTTGAGCACATTTTTCGTGTCTTTCGCAACTTTATATATATCACTTGCATTTGCTATTCAAACCTGATAATGTACCTTCAAAAGCACCAAGTCGTACGTTTATGATGCGGTTTCTTTAACCTTATTACATGTATAAATGTTGTAGTGAGTGCTGGCAGGTAAGGAATCGAAGTGGACAGGTAGGCTAGTTTGATCTTGTTTTGTCTTTTTGGTGAACAGGTTTCCTCTTCCTTCTTGTAAAAAATTACTGACTTTAACATAGAGAGCTAATTCAGAAAAATGAAAGTGGATTAACTTAATCTTACAGTGAATGAAATAGCGGCCTTTGCAGTCTCCCAACATGGATTGATTTTAACTGCGGAGTAGGCTACTGTGCTACAAAAGTAAGTTATTTTCCCTTTTTTTATTTAAATAAAGATGTTTAAATTGTTGATGAGAGAGTTTATTAACGCAATGAAAATCATTTTCTTTCTTTATTGGTTTGCCGTTTTTGTCCAATTGGTTTGGTGGCTCTGAATTTGGTGGGAATTTATGCAGAGGCCACATCACCGTTTGTTCCGGCTGAATTTTTACATTGGTATGCTGTATTTTGGTACAAGTTAATTAATTTGAATCAACGTTATTTCCTGTGATAATTATCTTGAGATATGCTGGAGTAAATTATATTATATTTTGAAACATTAGTGAAATTCATGAAAAGTACTTTGGGACATTATTATAATAGCACGTTAGTAAACAATGATTTCATTAAGATAAGCATCAAAGATTAAGTTATAGTTTTTTTGCTCTTTGAGAAGTAGTAAGAATGGAGAAGATTACCATCCTAGTGATAGTTCCTTCTTCCGGACTTCAAATCAGTGCTAGCAAAGTGTCTCTCAAATTCAGCTCTTGAGCAGCTAAGGCATTCATCATAGTAGAAATCCTATCCTACAGTATCTCTCTTTAATTCTTCTCCATTGTAGTAAAGGATGTCTGAGCCCAAGCAAAAAAGTGCCAGATTTACGGAAGACATGAACAGGGCCCTCATTGATGGCTATACGAGAAGATAAGTCAGTGGATTATCTCTTTTGCGTTTCGCGCGAGAAGTCACATATGCAAAAAAATATCTTTTCATTGTATTTTTGTCTTTTTTTTAAATGAAAGGCTGCAGTGAGTACGTTTACAGTGAGGTTTCAATTATTATTAATGTCATAGTGAATTACAAAATTATTTGCTTGTTTTCAATGTACTTCATTTTAAGGTTGTTCTCAAGTCAAAATTTTCAAACATGATCACTAATAATGGCAAAAAAATGCTTGGGAGGAGATCACTATGGCAGTGAATGCTGTAAACTCAGGGGACAGGAAAACTGTTGACCAGGTGAAATGATCATACCATGCTATGCATAGATTATTATGAATTTCGAATTTATGCTTTTTTGACTGAGAGAGATGGCTGGACAGAAAAAAACAAAATTTTCCCATCTGGTTTTCCCAACCAGTCCATTAGTGCACACTCATTAATTTTTTTTAGTATTCTTCCGACAACATTAATCTTCCTTCGCAGGTGAAGAAATGATGGGACGAGCTGACTGTGTCAGAGAAACGAAAGAAATGTCAGGCACGTCAAGGAGAAGTAAGAAGACTAAAAGTCACTGGGAATGGGAATGTACTGCATGACTCAGCAAGAGAGACCTTAGTTGTGCCGTTGGGATTTCTTTGTAGTAAATTAGATGATCAACATGAAGTGAATTCATTTTTGCAGGAACTTAGCGAGGATTTGCATTCTCCAGTGGCTCCAGCTGTGAGCAGAATGTCCCCTGCTGAGAGAGAAGTGGCAAATGTACTTGGTCCTCAGGCGTTCATTGGAATAAATGGAGGAACAGATACTCTGGGTAAATTGTGTACGTAGTTTAATTTAAACCACACCAGTGACAATCAGTCTAGTTAGTTTGTGTGATAGAGATTGCCACATGCTTCTCCTTGTAAAAACTAACAAGAATAAATGGATTAGGGGATAATAGGTACATAGAAATGGTAAATAATGATCATGATGATATGTTACCTAGGGTTCTTATAGAAGTTGCCATAGTAATAATTAATATGGATGTACAGTATGCTCCCTTGTTTTTAGCATAACAGGTAAAACAATCAAAGATACCTGTTTAATTTTCTCAAAAATACCCAACAATGTCTATTCTAGGGAGTTAAAAAAAGGTATTGCAGACAGTAAAATTTCCCAGTTACCAGATGCTTGAAAAGGAGAACACTGATTAATAATTTATAATGCTTGTGTTGTGCAGCAAAAGCATTTTGCCAACTACAAACAGTTACAAAAATGTTGAGTCGACACTCTAAGTGAAAAACAGCCTTCCGAAATTGAAATCAGTGCTAGAAAAGTGTCTTGCACAAAGAACATAAAGCCCCTTCCTTTCCCCCATTGAGCGTGATCTTGCATTGCTAACATCATGCGTACAATGGGGGGAGGGGAAAATGGGAAGCAGAGGTGGATTGAGATTTTCCTGTAGCCTGTGTCTCAAGTATTTTTGCAACTGGTTGTACTTACCTGTTTTGCTGAAAGAAAGTTTGCATGAAACATTGCATAGCTTATTAACAGCACCGTTTCTCTGTGTATAACAGAAACATTATGGAAAGAGGGTATCAATGCCACTGTTCCACCTGTCGCTCCAACAAGTCAAGAGAATGTCATCGAGGTATATTAGGACTTTGACGTTACATTCTATTGAATTTCTGAAAAAAGAATCCGTCTTGATTTTCATGCAAAATAGATACAAAAAGGAACAGGAATAAACTTTAATGGTCAGGAACTGGGCAATTTAAGGACGTTCGTGCTAATTGTTTGTGCACAACAATACTGCGCAGGTAATGTGACTGTAATATGTCATGCATTACTTCAAGCAATAGTGAAGTTGAGGTTTTAAAACCTTTGCAAAAACCATAGATGATAAGTCTTGCACAACGTTAGATAAGAGAACATAGTGATCAGTCAAAATTGATTTAATAATATTTATCAAAGTCAAGTAGACTACTGCGCGACCGATATTTGCGTTGTTTTATCAGTCGTGCACTAGTCTACTTGAAAAAAGAATGGCACATGTATCTCCGAATCATCATGAAACTTTAAAGAGAAGTGAGCAGGAGGATGGAACTGAGCTCTGGAAATGTGTATCGAGTACTGCCTGAAAGTTTGGAAAACTCGGGGACTAGCCATTTCCTAAATTTAATGGGGCTGTTTTTTTTTTTAGAAATCTTTTTCTTGCCATACAAACTTAAGTTCAAAATGAATGCATGTTTTTGATGTTCTTTTCATTTAATTAATGGTGGCCGGACCTGTTTTGCGTTTCTCCTGTTTTTATGTTCTTATACTAATTTTCCTATCATGTATACCGGATACTATTCGACAGACATACCGAGTATATGAAGGTCTGCCCTCCTCCAAGATTTCTGAATGGCCAAAACGAGACTTTGCATCACATTTTGCTGGTTTACGTCACTCACCGAACACAGGTAATGTCCGCCATCTTCATTTCCCTCTGCAAAGTACAAGATTTGGCTCTGCTGAGTACAGGATTTATCGACATACGGCCTCTTTTTCCTGGTGGTGTACAGACTGCCCTCTTGCAACTCGGGCAAGTTGTCCTTGTTTGTATTGCGCTAACCGACTGCCTGTCGATGGATTCTCCTCTGTGCTGGTGACATATCGCCTAACCCTGGTTCTGTCACAAAGTGTTACAAGTAAGAGAAGCCGGTCAAGAAGAATCAAATCTCTTTACATTGCAGCGCGTGTTACAACCTGTATCACGTAAATTGCACGGATCGCAAGCAAATATCAAAGTCGGCTAACCTTGGCACGTGGACGTGTTCTCGTTGCTTATAGTTACAATAACAATACAATACAATACAATACAATACAATACAATACAATACAATACAACTTTATTTCACTAAGCTAGCCACACACAACAAAAGCTGGTTTCCAGGTGGGGTGTAGGTAAACACGTTACAATAAAGTATATATATATATTTAAAATAGAGGTATATTACATAGAATCAGTGGGATCCAATAGAAAGCATGAAGGGCGAGGACGCAAGTTTGCGTTTGAAATCAGAAAGCGATTTTGCGGTCTTTGCCTCATAGGGAAGATTATTCCAGAGCATTGCACCACTATACTTAAAGCTGTGCTTCAAAAAATTTGTGTATGGCCTTGGAAGTGCTAGGTCAGTCTCGATATTCCTAAGATTGTAATTTATGTTAGTATCATTTAGCTTTACAAAGGAGTTACTCAGTTGGGGGGCAGATAGATTATTGAGGATTTTAAACATAAGGGTAGCCTTTGTATGGAAGTGCCTGGTTTCAAGGGTTCCCATTTTAGGTTATTCAACACATCTGTGGACCTAACATCATATGAAGGGCCTGTAATAACCCTTCCCGCACGATTTTGAATTTTTTGTAATTTATCTTTTAGTTGCTTACCACATGTATCCCACAGGGGTGAGCAGTAATCAAAATAAGGTTGAATGAGTGATCTGTATAAAGTTACGAGGGTGCAGAGGGGGACAAAAGGCTTAATTCTTCTCAAAGCACCTATGCCAGCACATGCCTTTTTACATATATACTCAATGTAAGCTTTTCATCTAGGAGAACTCCCAAACATTTGTTAGAGGTTACGCGTGAAACCAAATTATTATCAATGGAGATTGCATTAGGTAAATCTCCAGATTTAGTGTTCAAATTATATGTTGACCCAACAACCATTAACTTAGTTTTGAGAGGATGGAATTGGAGCTTATTAACAGTGAGCCAGTCGCTTAGATCTTTTAAATCAGAATTTATATTATTGGCAAGTGTGCCAATATCAAAACTAGAGGTAAAGATTTGAGTATCGTCTGCATATAAACAGGGTGTAGTGAATTTTAAACAATTTGGTAAATCATTTATGTAGATAAGGAAAAGGAGAGGGCCAAGAATAGAGCCTTGGGGAACTCCACAGAGTAAGTTACTTTGACAAGATAAGCAACCATTTATTAAACATTGTTGTTGTCGGGCAGTAAGATAAGACTTGAACCACATCAATTCTCTATCAGCGACTCCATAAAACTTAACTTTCTCTAGTAAAATCGAATGATCAACTGAGTCAAAGGCCTTACGAATATCAAGAAAAACTACACCTGTCAATTTTCCCTTATCCATATTATCAGACCAATCATCGCACATTTGAATCAACGCCGAGACAGTCGAGTGGAGAGGGCGGAAACCAGACTGGAATTTAGGGAGAACAGAATTAACTTTCAAATAGTGATAAAGCTGTTGAAAAACTTCTTTCTCGAAAACTTTACTTATTATTGGCAGGATTGAAATGGGTC
>NC_090893.1:34331213-34341213 GCF_036669925.1 Montipora capricornis
CAAGAGTGTGAGACCCTTGTTTAAAAATTCGAGACCGAGGCTTTTTTTGTTTCTATCAAATTCGAGCCCGAGTCTTTACCTCTAGAAATCCGAGCTCGAGACTCCAATAGCTAGAAAATGTAGCGTCGATAGTACTAAAACAGCATAAAATGCGACCGAAATCTCCGACAGAAATCTCCAACGGAAATGTCCAACGGAAGACGAGATTTACCATTCCCCTAATGAATGTTGTTTCACAACACAGAAACCGTGGCATGGGATCATTTTGCAAATTACTGAAAGGATGCATGCATTTAAACTTGGAGGCTCCCGAAATAAAACATGCTTTACGACTTGTAACCAAAAGTAAAAACTAAACTGTTAAGGGAAACATCTCTTTATTAAACATTAGCCTGCGAGCAGGCCCGTCTATTGAAGCGCTCGCTCGATACTAAGCCTACGTGAAACCCAAATAGGGCCTGCTCACAAGCTGATTAAACATCGATCTAAGAATTCTAATTTGCTTGACGTTTTCCAGGTTTGCCGCGCGTGTACAAACTGCACAATATTCTTAACCTCTGTAACGGAATATTTGTTATTTGCTTTCATGAATTTTATTAGCAGTAGGGCAAATGGATCTTTTAAATCCGAAAACCAGTTTTCTGGGTCTTGGTTTTCTAGGTCTTGGTTTTCTAGGTCTTAGGTCTTAGGTCTTAGTTTTCTAGACACCCCAAATAACTTCGCCGATTTAGATTATATTCCATGGATCCAAATTCAGTCGGATATATTGACGACAACAGATATTATGAAAAGCTCACTCGTGAAAATGGAACCTGCTTTAAATGCTTGATTTGTCATCGAACGTTGTCGAGGAAACATCGACACTTACTTCTGTCCACCGGTTTGTCGCCGCCTATAGCAGTGTCTGCATTTGAAGTATGCAGATTTCGAAGCACTGAACCAATCAAATCTGCAGTTTCAAAGCTGCTGTCAATGCGTTCGAACCCAGAGGCAAAGGTAGAAGGAAAATATTATTGGGACTTGGGACAGTGTATAATTTGGGAATGCATTTAACAAGAGTCCTGAAGGTGTATTTCCTCCACAGGCTCTCTATTTTAGCCCAATTATTTGAAGGTGTGTTGTGTTGAATAATCAAATTTGGTGAAAATACAGAAGTGTTGACATGGAACTAAATTTTCTTCCCATGATCTTCATATTGGTCTCTTCATTTAAATATTTTAATTGGTTAGAGAGTAAGGACCATTAATTATTTTTGCTGTTGTTTAAGAACTAAATGTGACATTCCAGTGTGTAGATAATAAACTTGTCTAAGTTAGAAGTACAGAATGTGAATGAAGTCATGGTAAATTTCTTATTGAAGTCCATCCACCCTTTGTACCTCTTGCCTTGGAATTCTCAATAATTCGCAATATTTCCCAGTGGTCTATTATTGACCATTCTCAAAACATTTTAAAAAATCCCCTTGTTGTCTACTGCTGTCTTGGAATTGTTGGGAATTCCTAGAAATTCCCAGTAATTCCCAGCAGTATAGTTATCCAATCTCCGAAATTCTCAAAAATTTCCAGATTGTGAAGTCTTCCTAATTTGCATGACTTGGAATTGTTGGGAATACCTAGGAATTCCAAGTTTTTTGGGAATTCATTTCGCAAGGGTCCATCAAACGCATTAGTTGCAGCACAATGACTATGCTGCTCTTACAAGCAGAACAGTACTGCTGCAAGTCGCTCAATGCTGAGGGACAAAGATGGCCGAACTTACCGCCGCCAATCTGGGGTCCCAGAAAACGAGTCAGTACAATCCTTTGAATTTTTTTCGAGTTGAAATCCAATTTTCTGTCAGTGATTACTCTTATTGCAAGTTAGGGTTTCTTTTATACATGCAAACGTTCATTTTTACTGCATCTTTGTGTGAAAATTTATACTTTAATTTTGCCCGACCCCATAAGTTGCAGGATTTTAAATTTTCCATCGTGCTTAAATAAAGGCTGTCTGTCTGCTTCACGTTATTCCTCCATTTTGAAACGTAACAACAAACTGGTTCCCAAACCCTCTTCAAATGACAAATGTGATCAATAAAATGCTTTTTTCTAAAAAAAATTGTGGCCTGTGTTTTCTCCCCTTCAAACACTTTATTAATTGATCAAAGTTTTTCTCGACTTAAAAACCTCTTTTTCTTGAAGATTCTTCCGAGCTGTTTGTTATAAATGGATCATCCGCTGGCTAATTGGTTACACTGGCAGAGATAACACAAGGCCATTGCCAGCCCGTGTATATCATGTCATAAGGACACAGTACCAAACCTTGAATAGTAAAGTGAAAAAAAAAAAGAAAAAAAAAAAAGTGGTGCATTTATATAGCGCCTTTATCACAAACGTCTCAAAGGCGCTTTACAATGATCAATTTACCCCCAGCGGACTGGAAGCATATACAGGCGCAAATGGCAGCCACTTCTAAGCAGTCCATGCATACCGGTACTCATAGAATAGACATGCTGGTACTCATAGAATAGACATGCAACAGGCTACAATCCAGCAAAAGCTGTACAAAGCAGATCATAAAAAGGCTCTTTTAGGAGACACCACATCCTCAATTAAGTCATGGCCAACAATAATTGTATCAAGCAGTGAATTTAGGGCCATAACCAGTAATGCCTGTTACGGCTGAGTATACTTGATTTTCCCTCGATGCTATGGGTGAAATTGCTTGTTGTTGATAAATTTTCACACCTTGTTGCATCTTTTTAAAAAAAATTCGAGTTTAGGGTATGTTCTGAAAACGTTTTAACTAGAGTCCAGGCTCATTGCCGAAAAATGCGTAGAACTGTTTACAAACTTTCATCTTGCGAACGAAATGGCGTGTTTTCTTCAATTTTCAGGAAGAAAAGCGTTTCAAAGTAGTCAATCTCTTTGGCATTTGTGGTAAGGAGCTGCTTTATCACTAATATCAGGCATTTCTTCAGTTTTATGCGGAAAATATCGTAATTGTGCGGAGGATGCGGATTTTACGGAATTATGCCGATCCGCATCACCGCATCCTATCAGATGCCATGTAAGGTTGAGGAGAACAAAGCTACAGGTGACTCAAAACTTCATCACAGCCCTGTTTAGTATCGATTTGAGAATACGTATTTTTGCAATAACAATTTTGGCTGCATTGGCATGAACACTGAAGAACAGCAAACTGTGAAGAAATTATTTGAGGAATCAATGGTAAGTTTCAAAATGTCTCAAAAACTTCCAAGTTCTATAACATACACCCTGAGGCTGACTTTTGGGAAACCTGCAGCATGATTGGCTTTATTTATTTATCTATTTCTTTCTTTCTTCATTTAAATGTTGACAATTTACTGCCACTGTGTTTGATACTTCAACAATCTCTGAATCTACTCAGTAGGACTGCAGATCAGTCTCTGGGTTATGCCCAATCAACAAAGTCAGTTTTTCTTAAGTTCCAAAGACCTTTCATAATGTAGGTGATGGGCTGTACTCTCAAAATGTTTTCAATCCTGGGATCACAGTACAATGGTTATGTCTATTTTACTCTTAGCAAAACAACGAACAATTTAGGGAGTGACATTCTTTTTAAGTAAATTTCATGTTATATAAAACCCTGTCACTGACTACTTTAACCTAGTAAAAGCAATCATTCTTCTCGCTTATTGTGCCGAACATTAAATTGGTACTGATCGTGCAGTTTACACGTGTTATCCATATGAAACAAAAGATACTTTTCAAATTATGGAGGGACTACCAGAAGAGATCATTGTGCATATTTTTTCATACTTGCCTGTGACCTTTGTATTCCAAACGGTTTCCCTCGTTTGTAACGAATTTTGCCGTCTCACATACGATCGTCACATGGTTATACTAGCGTTGGACATCTTAGCCAAAATAGACATCGGCAGGAAGAGATGTTTGAACCAGGGGGCATTACACAGACTTTTACACGTGATTAACCTGGCACTGACTAATATTGTGAAGTCACTCACTTTGCAAAATGGCAGAAGTCCTCTTTCACTCTGGTAAAAAGTTCATCAATGTTGAACATGTCAGGAACAAGATGTCAGCTGCCTAAAAACATGATTCCATTTGGGCAACTTCGGTAGTTGTACACTTCTAGAACTTCTATTAATGATCAATTTCTGAATCAAGTTAGTAGGATGTGTAAACATCTATATTGTTTGAACATTTCAAAGTGTTTTAATGTGACACAGGCTGGCATTTTACAAGCATCCTTTAACCTCACTGTGATAAACATGGCCTTTTGTTGGCTTAGCAGAGAAGCTACCCTCGTCTGCACATGAGGGATACATTTAACAAACGATGCATCGGAGGCTATATCCACTTTATTTCCAGACGTCTTTGAACTTGGAATTCCTGTCATTTGTGGTTTTTCCTTTGGAGAACTCTCATGCCCAAATGTTTGTTGCTGGTGTTCAGGAAGTGACTATACAAGACAAGACAGAGGCCAACTGCAGTCGAAGGCAACCTGAAGGCTCCTTTCTTTCTCTAGACTTTAGTGTCCAGCACTGCTTTTCTTGAACATATCATCTTGTCACAATCGGTTAAATCTCAATAAATAACTTTTTAACCTTAAATCTCGCCTGCAACTTTACATTTATTTAAAACGTGTGCTTCCGTGCTGTTAAGTTGTCCACGATTCCCGGGTGCTTGCTTATAGGAAATCTCATTGACGGTTTACAGAGTCGTTATTTTTTGTTCAGAATATGATACGAATTCTCTGTGTGACAAACTTGGGCAAAAAGGTATGGAAACGCATTTTACGCAAAACGAAATATCCTCTAAAGGAGGAGGATATTTTGTGAAGCACCGCCTGGTGGATCCATCTTTAAGAACAAGATGGACATGAGGGTCTTTTACGAGACTAAAAGGGATGATGATGAGTTCGTTTCAAAGGTTTGAAACATGTGGAACACAACGTTTATGTTGTGTGGCAACATTCAAGAGCGCCATTTTTCAAACATTGTGCCGTCATGAAAAAGTCTGCTGCAGAAAGACTGAAGGAATCTAAAGAAAGAAAAAGGGAGCAAAATAGACAAAAGGCACAGCGCTATTGGGATAAAAAGAGAGAAAAACTTTGGGATGCTAAAACAAGTGACAGCTGTGAAAATACTGTGTTGCCTGGACCATTTAAATACTGGAGCACGAAGAAAAGAGCTGTTGACAAGGTTAGGCAAATTTTACCAGTTACGCCAGAAAAGAAGGCTGCAGTTGTTTTTGCATTGGTGGATAGTCCGAGTAAACGATGAGCAACTCTTTTTCCTAGTCCTCCCCTAGCCTGTGAACAGGCCTTTAGTCGAGCGGGGAACTGGGGAGCGGGAAAAGCGAAAAGGCCTGTGGACAGACATTTGGGGCCACCGTTCCACGGTACCCGCTTGCATCAGATCCTGATGCAAGCTCCTATTGGCGAGAACACTGACTGTTGACAGGTCTGATTGACATCGGCTTTTCAGTCGGCACGTAGCACGCGATTTGAGTAAACAGCTCTTCTCCATAAAATATCGCATCTCGATTTGAGTAAACAGCTCTTCTCCATGTTTAACATGGCGTCTTCTCGATTGACCGATGAGCTGTTCGAAAGAGCGTTGAATGATTCACTGAAGGATTTCCCTCACATTCCATGCCTCAAGGAAGAACAAAAGCGCTGCTTACGATCCGTGGCAGACAAAAAGGATGTGTTTGGAATTCTTCCCACAGGATTCGGCAAAAGTCTGTTCGTTCAATTGCTACCGCGATTATCCAGAGAATTGTGGAAACTGGAAAGAACAACAGTCCTGGTCGTAACTCCTCTGGTTGCCATCATGAAAGATCAGGTCGAGGAAATGAACCATTTAGGATTGAAAGCGTTTGGTATCGGCTTGGGCGACGAACGATCAGAACGTGATCTGCTTTCCAGCCTTCTGATGTCCGCATTGACATTGTTTATGGTAGTCCAGAGAGTTGGTGTTCTCCCGAGTGGGCAAAAGCACTAAAAAATGGCTTCCTCGGGAAACAAACTGTCTGTTTGGTTGTGGATGAAGTACATGCCATTTCTGCTTGGCAAGTCATTTGATGTCTTTTATCTATGGTACTCACTTTGTTTGTATGCGCTTAAAACGTGTTGTCTTGCTCCTTCGCTCTTAGGAAATTAAACAATGCATGTCATTAACGCAAATCTTGGAATTCACCTTTATTTCACTCACCTTGCTATTTACCTAAGAAAGTTCTGTCGGAAAGCTTTAAAGAATCAGGCATATGACAATTTCATGATAAGGTAAAGCCGGAAAAAATGGCCCTGAATTCTAAAGTTTGGTGGTTAGTAAGATATACAGTAAAATATGAATCATTTCCCAGCCCTGTTTGATTACACATTGTAATATTATTAAGACTCATGATTTACATGTTATTTTCAATATACGTACTTCTGGATTTTTTAATTTCCTGCCTTATTTCGGTAAGCTTTCTTACAATTTATTACTTTACCACAACAAACATCAGAACTTAAAGAGGCCTTATCATTTTTATTTGTAGGGTGAGGTGTCTGTTAGCAGCAGGGGAAAGAGACAGCCATTCAGAGAAGCCTTTGCTAGAGTGAAAGACATGCGGTCTTTTCCACCTGGTGTCCCTGTTCTTGCCCTAACTGCCTGTGAAAGTGAAAGATCGGTCTTGCTTGTGGAAATCGTGTGGAATGGTGAATCCTGTAATTGTTGATGTGGCAGCTAATAAGGACAATATTTGCCTTGAATTCTTAAGGATAACAGTGGAAAAAGAGGCCCTAAATAAACCTAAAGTGGATTGCCAGTATGACTGAGAAACAGAGGGAAGAAACACCCCAAACAATTATATTTTGCAAAACGTTTAATGATATTGCCAGTGTTGTGAGTTATCTGCTGATGAACTTACGTCAGAATGCATTTGTAGAGAGGGAAGGTGAAAGGCTGCCATTACTTGGAGTTTATCATGCAAAAACTTGGGACACGCACAAAAAAAAACAGAGGAAGACTTTAAGGAAAATGGTGTGCAAAGAGTTGTCGTGGCAACGTGTGCTCGAATTATGGGCATAAATTTCCAAAATGCGGAATATGTCATTCATTATGGTCCACCACATTCTGTCACTGAAATCATACAGCAATCTGGTAGAGCTGGTCGCAGTGGCCAACAGGCATTTAGTATTGTGTACGCCACAAATCGACAGTTGTCACAGTGTGACAAAGATATCAAAGATGTCACGAAAACTGAAAGTTGCATGAGAATTGCACTTTATCAACACTTCCAAGAAGACCCAACTTCCAAAGATCCGGGACGTTAATGTTGCACTGTGCACAGGGAAAAATGCAAGTGTACTGGTGGTGGCTGTGCCATGGGTGAGGTTTCCCACTTATCAGCCCCTCAAGACACAGAACAATCTTTGAATCCTTCAACAAGGAAACTGAATGCAGTTGATAAAGAAGACTTGTGTCTGGCTCTGAATGAACTGAGAGACAAGTATTCATCTGGAATAGTTTCCTTATTTCATGAAGAAACATGTCATGGTTTTTCATTGGGAACAAAATGTTCAAGTCTGTTTGTTTTGTGAACAGGCAAACACAATGCAATTAGTAGCAAGGACCTAAAAGTTAATCAGAGGTCAATAAGATTTATTTTTTCCGGGCACCACTTTCAGTTATTGTTAATGAAAACTTGTATTACCTCATACAGACACATCTTTAAGTGAAACTCTGAAAATGTAGGTTCAATATCCTCAAGGCATTCAAAAGAGGTATCTCCAAAATGATAGGTCCACTGAACATTCCAGGCACGTTCTTCAGTTAACTGATCTCCATGCATTATTGTTGGATGAAGAATATCTTGGCCATCTTTGGCAACATACTTCTCCTGAAGGTCTTTTACAATATCTGCCATTTCACCTGGTTTCTTTGAATTCAGGGACTGCAATCCAAGCAGGCACTGTGAATAAACAAATACAGAAATGACAAAGATGGCATTTTTAAATATGATTCAACCTGTCATAAATCATGCTTATTTCAGTCATTGATTGTCATAATATATTCTCTTGATGGGATTTTGATAATTGTTCTGGCATCATACCTGTCAGATTTTTCACTACATTTTGTTCGTGATATTTCTCATATACACCAAAAAGCTGAAAAAAATTCTATAATTCTAACATTACCTGATCTGATTTTTTTGACATTTCCTTAGTATGTGAATGCAAAATATGGTGCTGTACGTACACCGGACTTGAAAGGAGCATAACAAGGCATAAATTCAACAATTTTCCGGTAAACAAGTGGGACCAAATCACAGCAGACCTCCTTTTGATCAGTTTCTGATGGTAAAATGTTGCACATTTCAAGCTCTGTGACTTGCATCTGTGGTTTGTCATAATTTAGCGTGCTGTCAGGGTTTACTCTATTCTTCACTGCAAATGCATGAGTCAAATGCAAGGACTTGTTTTGTGATGCCTTTGTTTGATGGCGTGCATGGACAGTGAAGTCGACATTATCTGCCACAATTCTGAAATATATAAAAATTGTTGTCACCAGTATGAACAACATTGATATACTTGATATACTAACATCATTATACTAACATCATTGTGTAAGACTACCATTAGCCTTCTTATGTGAACAAATGTTACCCAATTGCAACTATCCTCCAACTCACTTCTGTGTACCCAGGTGCCACTAACAGCATTAAGAGCCACAAGAAAAGAAGGAAGAAAAAATATAACAACACTAAATTTTAGTTCAGGGTATATTAAGTACTATTAAAAGGCACCATTTTGTTGCAATGAAACCAATAAAAAGGATATATTTTATTCTTTTTTAACAAGTGGATGGCTAGCCTCCACAAGTTTAGCTAACTGTTGTTCAAAGGCATGTTTCTTAGCCAGGCCTTGGTTTTTATTTTTGCCCTTCTTCCAAGATTTTCCGTCTTTTTCCTAAATTATTGATGAGCCTGTCCACAGGTTCCCTTTTCCTGGGCAATTTTTCAAAGATAATAAGGCTTATATTTTCCGACAAATATATTTTTTTTTCCAAGAGAACATTAAGAGAACATTTTTAACTGCAAACACCAAAAAAAAAAAAACAAGAAAAAAAAACACTCAAACATGGATGTAGGGCAATGCCGATCATTGAAAACGTGAAGGCAAGAAATACATAAGCTCTAGTTTGTACTTACTTGAAATGACTAATGCTTCTGCGAAGGTTATCAACTTGCTTTTTGAAGCATATTTACAGAGACGTTTACTGCACTTCCGAGTCCTTCACTTGAGATCGGACCTGCACTGACAGAACACTCTTTTTCTCTGATATCCTTCAACGAATTCAAACAATTTTGGTAGGTCGCCTCGTCGTAGTGCTGGAATTCTTTGAGCTCCTCAACACAACTGAAATTCATCGAGCACTCCGTTAGACTTTCTTTTTTATAAAAATTTCAAAATTAAGTAAAGTCTCATTAAATCATTTTAAAAATGTTTTGACTACTTGATAATATCAAACCCTGTTATTTCTTTGTACTTATCAATTTATATGGCTGAGGCACTACTGGCGAGTGCTGTAAGATGTTGGATAATTAATGTTCAGTTCTCACCTCTACTGGCCGAAACCTTGGTATAGAGGCTCCTGGAACTCAGAGGAAGAGAAAATGATATTACCCAACAGATTTCTGTGCTCTGGCACCGTGGACATAATACTGAATGGTACCGTCGGTGTCAAACAGCTACACTCAGTTCAATTTGATGTCCGGACCTAAACTAATTTAATCGACGAAACCAAAAGATAGAAAGAGACAGACAGCGGGAAAATAAAATTATCCTACGAGATTCTTAATCCTGGACTTTTTCAGTCAAACTGTGGCTTTAAAGGCCACCGTTGCGTTTTAGCTTAAGTAACAGCTAGTAAGAGACTATGAATCTTGCTGCTGGCAGACACAGTTTAGACAGAGTGACTGAATCTTGTTCACGTAAGGCTGTTTGCGATGGACTGTTATGTCGGT
>NC_090893.1:34353713-34358713 GCF_036669925.1 Montipora capricornis
GGGATTTCAAGCGTTAAAATCGCTGAAAAGGTAAGATTATTTTCTTAGCAATACAATTGCGTGTCTTGAGCACATGGACCTTTGATCTCACAGAATTGTGTTTTCCCGCAAAATATTCACTTGTTTTCGCTTTCCCTCGAACATATTTACCTTTATTACATGTCCAGTGAATAGTTTTATTCTCTGGGATGAATTTTCCGTCGAAAAATCGGTTATTTGGGTGGTTTTTGGCAAACAGAGGTCAGTTATCGTAATGCGATTGCTTCCGTTGCCGTTAGCAATGGGTCGTAAATTTGACACTTTCATCACCTTATCACATTACGCATTGATTGCTAATCCGATTATTCCTAAAAATCCAAAACTATTCGCGCCTCATCAGTTTTCGGTCAAATTTATGTCCAAGAAAGTAGATAAATTGAAGAAAATTTTAGTTTTGCATCCAAAACTTCGTAATCAACGCTAAAATGACCAAATTTTGCATGGAAAATTTATTTTTGTGTTATTTTTGTGAAATTTTTTCGTGCAACTTTCCCTTTTATAAAAGGTTTCAGTTGCCTGTAAATAAGTTATATGCTGTTGGAAAGCTTATTTTTTTAGCTTTAAAAGGATGTATTTTTTTCCCCCAAACTTGAAATATTTTTTGAGAAAAATAACATTTTTTGGCGATGGCTGATTTATCACGGTTTTCTCGCGGTTGGGAGAGTAGGAAAAAGAGTTAACATTAAAGGGACTAATATCCTCTCTGGAAGAAGAAAAGCAAGCAGATATAAATAAAGGTATTGTGAAAGATGCTCCTACTCAAAGAAGACCGATCCTACGATAGCCATACAGCGATGCAATGTTGTCTTTCTTTTCTATGCTGGGAGATAGTAACTGAGACAAAAATGCAGGCAAGTGTGGCAAAGATCCTCGGCACCAATCAAGAGCGTATTAGAGCAAGCGGTAGATACCGTAAGCGTGTACTTAACGATACATGTGCCAGATGGACAGAAGTGCAATTACTGAGGGGCATTTGAAACTTGCGTGCAACTTTTGGGCAACTCCAGGTAATTCCAGGCCAACTGGCTAATAAAAGAGACATCACACGCAAAAGAGTTGCTCCCAAGGAATATCATGAGCACCAAAAACAGGTGCTGGAAAATACACAGAATGAGGTTTTTGAAGAATTTAAATCCAAATACCCTGAAATAAAAATATCTGAAATGTGGAAACACCCATGTTTACTTCCTGCACGAACTATAGAAAACAAGTGTTGAAAAGGCAACCTGGGAAAGAAAGCGATTACCCAATTTACGATCACTTGTCAGATTTAGTTGATAAAACACTTTGTCCAAAATTACATGGAATACATTTTTATGCCACAAAATGTTGTGACAGGGAGTGTACTAACTGTGGTATGGCGCTGTGAAAACTTCTCCCAGAGGTAGAGCGCATCGATGAATGTGCTGACAAAGTTAAATGGCAGCGTTTCGAGTATGTAACTCTGAGCAAAAATAGAAGATTGCAAATCGTTGATAAATGTTCAAGTACTTTCAAAGTCTTTTAGTAAAGTTTCTGTGGCATCGCTTTCCCGCGAATTGGCAAATCGAACAAATGAAAAGCCTCATTCAGTCCGTTCCAGTTGATCATGTGTGTTGTGTGCATGACTATTCAGAAAACTACACCTGCCAACACCAGGACCAAATACAGTCGCTTTACTATGGGCAAACGCAGGTATTGATTCATGTCACTGTTTCACACAGACCTCTTTGAAGACATTGATGCTGTCTATAGATCAGAAGACCAGCCCAGAATTGTGACAAAACATCTATTTGTCATATCTCCAGACCTTAAATAACCACTCTGTGCGCCATTGTGGAGAACTCAGTATTTAAATGAAATTAAGTACCCAGTGAAGGTCATGCACGAATGGACAGATGGTTGTTCTGCTCAATACAAAAGCTGACATTGCATGGGCAACATTAGCCATTCATCAGCAGATTTTGGTTATCCAACAATAAGAATTTTTTTGAAACATCACACGCTAAAGGGCCCCAGGATGGAGCAGGGGCAAACCTAAAGTCGAAAGCTGATATGGCTGTCATCAGGCGACAAAAAGTGATTCAAAATGCGGTCGATCTTTTTAAATTTGCCCAAGAGAATCTTTCAGTGCCTTCAGAGAAGGCAAATTTCAGTTCAAGAGTTTTTTTTTATGTTGGGCAGCATGACAGATACAGGCCTCGTCGTCACTTTAAGGAAGTGAAGGGCAACTGAGCCATTCATAGCATTTTAGCAAATGGGGAAAGCAGAAGGTTGAAAGTGCGGGATCTATCTTGCTACTGTGATTTTTGCCAAGATGGTGATTATGAGAACTGCAGAAATAAAGCATTTGTCAAAGCATGCGATGAACACATCTTGGAACAGGAAGCTCTCGAAAGAAGAGTCAACAGAAATGACGTAGACGTGGTGAGAGAGGGATTGCTAGATGTGATTGCAAAGGATTCCATCGTTGCTATTGCCGCTGCAGATGTAGGGGAAGACTATTACCTTTTAAAAGTTGCCTTGGACCACCCGGAAATCTTGATGTCTAGCACCAAGGATGATTGGGATTTGCGCTACCCTGCTGGTGCTAAAGCAATCAGAGGACACTTTTTCGATAGAATTGACTTTCCAGAATCCCACGCTACTCTGTTTTTCAAACTCATTCCTGAAAAAATTGCGTATGTGTATCCGTCTGCAGGATTGTTTTTTGAATGGAGTAATATTGCATGCTGTTTAAGATGTCAGAGACAGAGCATCTCGAAATCATCCGTTCTCTTGAAGGTTTTTGAAGTTCCTTTAAGGTGGCTCTAACCAGTTTCCACACTTAATCACAGATTTAAGGTGGCTCTGAATCCGCTGTACAGAATTTGTTTTTAAAAACTTTGCAGAGAGTTTCAGCTTGGCCTTTTGATCACTTTCCAGCAATAAAAAAATGAGATCAAGAGATTTGGTTTTGAGCTATGTGAAACTAAAGACAAAATAAAGGGTGTTATTACAGGGTTTTCCAATAACCACAGTAACTTAATTCGTCACAATAATGATCGCATCTTGTTTAGCAATAATTTGTGTTTCTTATGGTATTGTAACAATGCTAATACGTGTTATAGGGTTGTAGTGCCAAGCCTTCTAAAGAGAACGTTACTTGAAAGTTTTGCAACTGGCTTGAGCCACCTTAATGCTCGAACATTACGATTTATTAGTGTTAGTACTCTCCTGATTTCAGATTTGTTCTTTTTTCGTTTTTCTCCTCAGAAAACCTCTCAGGAAAAGAAGGTAGAATTTTCAATCCCAGATCGGTTCTTTTGAGAGCTCGTTGACAGCCGGATCGGCTTGCACACTGTCATTGGGAGCTCTTTTCAGAGCTCGATGAATCATAAATCAGCCAGAAAAACTGTTATTGAGTGACTACCACATCGGTTCGCAAACTCTCAGTGATCAGGAGCTCTTTTTAGAGCTCGTTAAAACCCCGACTGGCTCGCACACTGTCTTAGTGATCAAAAGCTATTCCATTCAGCTAGGGCTCATTGAAACCCCTATCAGAAGGCAAACTGTTGGTGACATCCCATAGAATTGAAGTCAGTGTCCCTCTATTCGTGCTATGATGTGTTGTTTTCAAGTTATTTGTAAACACAAGAACACCTTTAGAACACCATCTTTCTTGTGTTTTTGAAAAGCCATCACCTGTACTGTAATTGAAATATAGGGCACTTTTCATTTGAGAGACCGGCCAGACCAGGCATATGAAAGGACAATCTCTACGACATGTTCAAATTAACACACTTCGAGAATGATACATTCTCCTCCAGAAGAATACGATGAATTGTCATGCAAATGTTCTTTCAAAGTGTTGCATTTTCTTTACAAACAGACCAGTCAGGCTTGCAGGCCAGTTTTGACAAAAGGAAAGCACCCATAGTCTCACGGAATATATTGAAAACCCTGATTAATTGCAGTGAGCATCATTATCTTGCTGGGAATCCGTCAATATATAGAGCAATAAGTTATATTTCGTGTTAAAAGTCTTACAATTAAATATGTAAAAATACAAATTGTTTTGGATTAACGATCTCCTAAGTAAAAGTATGTGTTTTACATGAATTGAAAAGAAGAAAAAGGTGTCTCTAAGGTCAAAAAGTGCTCTTGCTTTCCAGTTCCAAAAAGTAAAAAATGTGCCTTTTGAATTCCATATAAACCAGTCAATTCAACATCTACAACAAAAACTGTTCGTGTACCAAGAATCGCTCTTTTTTAATCGCTTTATTTTGGTGTTCAACACGGCAAATAACTGCACTAAAATGTAAAAAGTAAATGCAAAAATATCGTTTGTCTCATGAAGACTGTTGTTTTTTGCCAATGTCCTTGTCGCTGTTCAAACTCCGTGTTTTGTTTTTTTCCCGCACCCGAATACTTTCTCAATGTTAAGGAGGCTCAAAATAGTTTCTCCTTTTTTCAAACATACAAACATATTCTGTCCTTAGATACAGTTAGGGTAATCATATCAAGACGAAATTTTGCCGGGGTATTAAGTTCCCATCATAGATTTCTCACATAACATTTTCCTCCAAAATGACGTTGCAACATGGCAACAATATAAGGCATTTCTTTTTGAAAAAACGGGCAGATGAAATCTTCCCATTCAGCGTTAACAGATAATGTTAGAAATAATCTCTAAAATATTTAAAATTGAACAAAATCTGTAGGCCAGTTTTTCAGAAAACCAGTTTGAAAATTGTCTTGAATTTTTTTCTTCACTTAAAGAATTTTTTTAAATGTGAAAGACAAGCGTTTTAAATTAATGCAAGCTAACATGCAAAAACTGAAAACAAATCACTGTCCGGAAGCAGAGATGTGAACAAGTAAAGTTGCAAAATGAGGAAAAATGAGGGGGTTACAAGATCAGCATTTATGCATGCGTCACCCGCTCATTCAAGTCAGCGCGCGAGTGGAGCTACAGGTCAACACAAACGGATTTAAGTGAC
>NC_090893.1:34368713-34381213 GCF_036669925.1 Montipora capricornis
GTATTAACGAACGCTTTTCATTTAACTAATATATTCCTACTTTTCACGTTGCCATGTTACCACTAATAGCATAGCTCCTACTCTACTATAAAAACTACACGTAACCCATAATCCCTCGATTCGCTCTGACGAAGGGCTAACGCTCGAAACGTCAGCTTTTAGAATCTCTGTACGGTGGCCAATTTACATTATCAACTCTGTTGATAAAACCAAATTTTTGTTAACAAAAGGGGAGACTGTTAAAGAGAATTTGTTTTGACCCTGTGAAACTAGATAAGTGAATTCTTCAAGTAATCCAGCCGTGTCTGAAAGGGACAGTAAAAAGGAGTTCAGTTTCATGCCTCTCCACAATTTTCATATTGCTGTAAAACATTTATCTCAAAAATGAAAACACTAATGGAATTAGAATCCTAAACAGAGGATAACAGAGGTTAAACACCGAGCTTAAGAACTGCTAAATGTGCCATCCACCTAAGTCACTTTGAGAATTTCCTTGGCTATGCAAGTGCTGTTTAACCTACATCCTAAAAAAGACTGAGACTGGATTTTCATTTGAGCTTATTGCAAAAGTATGTTCATCTCTCTCCTGGCCTTCTTTTAGACATATTGAAACTTTTTTGCTGATTTATGAAGGCTTTAGTTTATAAAATCATTTAAGCTAGTCGTCATTGTCATAACGAGCCAGACGCTCTTAACAACCAAAACAGTACCTCGGTATCCCGCGGAGATAGCAGGCAATATACCCGATATCTCAGAGGGGTGCCCAGTTGCTTGTAGCATTCCAATGTAATTGAATCCCTCAGGATTATATAATTTATCTCTTTCACTGACACTTACAACGTAAAAGGTGTTTTAATCCTCTAGCTTGAAATATCTTTTTGTCAGGTTTTAATTAAAATTCTACTTTCAAACATGACATTGATGCAAACGAGGACAATGCAATTTACTGTGGGATAGCGACGATCCTTTAACAGAAGTTGGAATTATTTGGTCGAATATTTAAGTCAAACATTTCGGCTAAAACAGGAGGACATAACAGATGCGATCACACTGTGATCCCATAAAAGCGATTTTCGTGTTCCAGGACAAAATGGCTGGCTCCGGTATTGAAGCTTGGATTTGCTTATGAAAGGTGTCTACCATACAGGACGGCACGATTGCTGGAAATTAAGTCAATCATCACTTTGCTTGGCACTGAAGTGCAAACAAGGGAAAATGTTATACAAGTACATTATTCCTGGCAATGTTTCCCTTTTTGCCCGCTTCAAGAAACATCGCAAGTATGGAAAAGTTTCGTCGGAGCCAATAATCTTAAAAAACGATTTACAAGTGATTGAAGTGAAATATATAAATGTCCATTGCGAGAGTGTTTTGCTCCTACAATAGTTCACAAGGCGAGCAACAAAATAATATTCCAGCACTCAATGCTGAATGATCATGAAAGTGCAATCATCACGTTATGATATAACCTTAAACTTGAAGGGACTTGTTAAGTTCCATACCTTATAAACGTATTAACATCGGCAAGTTCTGAAAACTATTAGTACAGTCACATAAATTATTAACATGACAGGGGAGTCTAATGCCGTAACTTTAGGAGAAAGGCATTGAGAGGGTCAGTTTATCCAAATTTCTATGGTATATAATGCTTACCCTAATTATTATGGCACTGAGAAGATACTGTGATGTTGCTCAAAAAGATGGCAACTAATTTAACTAAGAAATAATCCTTTCAGAGACAGTCGATAATACCTTTACCCATCAAAAGTACGGAAACATGCAACAATTCCAAGGATGATTTTTCATTATAGAGTTAACAACTACAAATAAATAATATTCCAAGCTTAAGAACATGATTAATAATCAATACTGAATTTCTCGAACAAAAGATATTTTAGGGATAGCCAGCCAAGATAAAACCTCTTTCCAGGTTCAAGACCTCAACTGCTTTACAGTAACACATTAAATGATCAAGGAATTCCTCTTCAGTCTTACATAAGAAACAACAGCGATTCTTCAATTTTAAATTTCTATAAAACATACGGATCAGCAATCTGTATTCAAAACCTCTTAAATTTGTGTCCTAAGTTACTGAAAGAATGTGAATAGATTTTCAACTTCCAGTCGACAGAGAGAACTGGGTCTTCATTTTTTTAATTTGGTCTGGGAGGACGGAGGAGATTCTTTGCGGAAACGTAACTCTTTACAGATTTGCCTTGAGAAAACGGATGCTGCATTGCGGATTCTGTTGCTTGAGCTTCAAAAACCTCCTTGTAGAGATTAGCAACAACGGTGGAAACCGAGCTCCCCATGGCTGCACCCTCTCTCTATTCGCAGATCAATACATTATACGACAAATACGTAGATCTTAATACGAAATCTAAGAGGTCCATAATGTGGGCAGGTGTCAGTGTCGTGCGATCAGCAAGGCATTGGTGGCTCTTGCGACTAAATAGTTAAGAGGACATTTCTTCAAGACATGAAGGCATTTCTCTCTTGTTTCATTGTCCAAGTCGTCGGGAGACTGTATTAACGACTTTTCTTCTTCTTTAACACTGCGCTGCATTTCAACAACTTCCCCTAGCCATTCAAGGTGTCGTAGACCAGTTCTGGAGAAAATTCCCAGTTGACCAATTGCAATACCTGTTGCTTCATCTTCAATATCACGAGGAGATAGAAAAAACTCTTGTTGAGGCTGTTGATAAATTCCAAAAGGAAGAAGAAGAAAAGACACGTTTCTACATGGAGAATGACTTGGAAAAAATTCTGGAGCAATCTCAGTCACTCGCGACAAAACGAAACACAAAATGGGTTGTAAAATTATTTCAAGGTAACAAACAATCTTTTTGCTTCGCATTTAAGTATCACAAAAAGCAGAAATTTAAAGAAACTGATTTATTAGACAATTTCAGCACTATGCAGTCTCAAAATAATTGTTTACACAGATTAGTGTCAAGCAAGAAGCATCACAACACCTGTCCTTAAAATGAATACAGGAAAATTAGACTTAAACCTAGCAAGGTTTTACGTCGAAGCGAGAACGAAAAAAGGTGAAGAATACAGTCGCTCGGCACTTCTTGGTTTTTGGAATTCAATTGAAAGATACCTAAACAACAATGGCCGTACAGTGAAAATTTCAAGGAACCAAGTGTTTCAAAAGAGTAACAAAATTCTGGACGCGAACCTACAAATCAACCGCCGCGCTGGCAAGGAAAACGTTCAACATAAACCAGTTATCGTACCTTCAGAGTTCGCAAAGATAACAGCCAGCCCTTTCCTCAGTGTCACAAATCCAGCCGGATTGCCAAGGAGAACGTGGTTTTACGTTTCTCTGTACTGGTGCAGGCGTGGAAGGGAGGGACAGCGAGATCTTCGCCGCGACAGTTTCAAGTTCACCAAAGATGCAAACGGCTGCGAGTATGCAATTATGACCCACGAAGAAGCTACAAAAAACCATCCTGGTGGTGGAACCAGCAAGCCCTCAGCTGAACGAGAAACAAGGCTTTACAGCACTGGAGCAGATGATGATGCGTTTACCAGTCTAAAATTGTACGTGTCCAAGTTGAATCCCTCCTGCCCAGCGTACTTTCAAAAACCCAAAGCCAGATTCACCACAGAAGACATTGTGTGGTATGAAAACAGCGCACTTGGCGTGAACAAGCTGGGAGACATGATGAAGATCATATCCAAAGGAGCAAATCTCTCTCAAGTATACACCAATCATTCTGTCCGGGCTTCAGCAATATCTGTGCTATGTTCGTCACCGGGCATATCACACTACAGCGCCAGGCCATCGGCACCTCAGCTGGAAAGTGTATCCGACACAATCTCCAATGCTCTTCAGTACAACCAAACTCAAAGCACACAAATTTCTACCGTTTCCAGCACTCCATCAGCTACACCATTAATTGAAAGCTTGAATTGCATGGCTTCCAGTGTGTCAATGTCGTCCGCATCAGCAAGCTTCCCGAGCGGTGTTTTCAACAACTGCAATATTCAAGGCGGTGTGCAAGTGTTCATCGGGCTTAAGAGCCGCTCTGATGAGCAAAACTGACTAGATTTTAGCAGTATTTTGTAACACATTTGAAGATTTCCAAAACGAATTTGAGCTTTCGCTGTGATGTTTTGTTCTACGAAAGGTGAACTTCTCGATTAAGTTATTATCCAAGTTATTTATTTCTTCCTTTGGCGTGAATAGGGCAAAACTGATATTACACTGATGTGAAACTAAATGCTAATAGTAAAACTCCCTCAGTACTTTTTTCATTTCGGTGCAAACAACAAACAAATGTCAAGATAATTCTTCACTCAGTAACTTGCAGTGCTCGAATTGCCGTGTGACATACTTAGGGATTATTGAAGCAAATAGAAGTTGTTGATAATGCAATCGAACAGTGTAAACAAATGAGGATTAATTGAGCAAAGAGAATGAAAAAAGTTGTTGAATCACTAAAAATATTTACAAAGAGTTTGTAATTTCTTACAGCATGGATAAAACGTATGTTGAGTTTATGTTTAGAGCAGTGCGTGAATCAAGTCATTTGCGAGTGTGTTATGTTTATTCTGAGTATTTGGATGTGTGCTGTTGAACACACGAAATCTACAACACTTGATGGTAAACTCATTTATTGAAAAACCTGGATTTACTCACTGCAGTGACTTAAAAACCGACCTTATCAAAAGGTCACACTACAAGTAACATTTAATCATTGGTCGCTTATCATGAATAATCTTTTGACTGGTCTGTAAAAATATGCCAAGTTGGGTTTAGGTTTTACTTTTATTGCTACCAACTAGAATGCAATGCATTATCTAAACTTGTTACAAATGTGTAAGCGTACTTACTCAGTATACAATAACAGTGCAGGTCAAGATTCCGTGAGTGTTCCGTAAACACTTGGTAGTGACCTCTTTTAATTACAGTCTTTGCTCGGCCCTGGTATGCTGGAATATAAATGACACATGTTTGAAACAAGCCGTTCGGGAATCGAACGTAAGTGCACCATACTTTAGGCCACAGAAGAATGCTGCATCATGAACCGAGTACCTGATGAACGAGTATTTTTGATATCTGTTGATATATGTAAGTAAGCTACGAAGCGAATGAAAAAGTTGATACAGAAGGCGAACAGAAACACAATAAGTGGTCGCTGTTGTGCATTATTCATGTACTCTATCACTTACCTCTTTCATTCCTTTAAACTACCTTCATGTCAAGCAGGTGCCAAGCGTAGACGAGAAAGAAATGAATCTCACTCATTATCCAGTTACTTGATCTCGTTTCTGTAAATAACCTGCCAAGCGAAGCAAAAAAAAGCATGCGAAGCCTAGCTTGCCAGCAAGCTCCCTCATTGCTCACAGGTACGTGAAGCCTACATTTTTTTGAAAGGAGTGGTTGCTACTCGAGGTTCTTATTTTCATTGCAATGCGTTGAAAATGTCACACTAAGAAAATACTTTAAATTCCTGCTGGTGAGATTATTTGCTTGCTTTTGATGAATAGCAGACCGACCTCCACTGTCTATCTTTTAAATAAACGTTGTTTGATTGGTGCATTTTGTGGGCTTTTTGTTTAACATGATAGGCTGATTTCGTCTGCAGACATTCTGCAGATAATCTTAAGATTATCTGTAGATTGTCTGCAGATCTGCTACAGATGTACCAGCAGATCTCTAGCAGGCTATAAACAGATCCGCTTGTTTTGTACGGGAAGATCTGAGTCACCCTCACAGGACTTTTTAATATTGGTCCTTTGGCTGCATCAAAAGTTTAAGCCATTATTGGATGATGAAATGGCCCCTGAAGAGCTTATGACGGTCATGTCAAGCACTATAGTGGCACATGACATGTGTCATGGCTTAAAGGTTACACATGTGGATCTCCCATTTGAAGATCCCTTGAAGAACGTGAGGAAGTGTGTTGTGAAAGTCATCGATAAATTGCATATTCGTTATCAAAAAGGTGAGAAATGCAAAACCATGTACAATCCAAGTGACAAAGTACCCGATGGATACAACACTATGGCTCCTGAAAAGACTGTTGTCTGAGGAACCACGTTCAAACGGCTGATTTCTGAAATGCCACAGCCTTATCCGTTTGTTTACCTCCAAAGGCTTGTGAAACTCAATTGAATTCAATTCAATATCTTTTATTTAAAGAGGGAGACATAATAACCTGTTAAAGTTTTCTAACTTACGGCCCTCTCCTAGCATTAACCCTCCCAACCATGATACACCACAGAAGACAGACCACAACACTGGGAACTACATGCCCTACTCTTTACGACAAGTGTGCGGGTTATTTTACGTCCCACAGGATTGTGAACATTGAAAGGTTGTGAGACGGGACCTCCGGCTTATCATTTGCAGATGTAATTACAAAGGCAGCACTTTCTCCTCAGTTATTTAAAGACCCTGAGTGTTGGTCCGGCCAGAGTTGAACTCACGACCACCTGCATAACAGCCCGGTGCTCAACCGGCGAAATGCACACACTCAGCGCTGTTATCAATCAAACAAAATTCCAGTGCTTCCAAGGGAATCAACAACAACAAATTCATGTAATTCACAATATAGTTAAAGGGAAACAAGGGTCTAGAAAAAGTTTACCTTAAACGAAAGCCCACCTGCTCAGCATTTCAAAAATGGTTGTCATTTGGCGTAGAACTGACTTGGATTCTAATCATATGGCTTCGAAATCGTTCAAAATCGCCGCCATCTTGGAACACTGGCCGCCATATTGGAAGTGAGGAATGATAACGAGGGTATGACGTAACAATAGTCAAGGTTTGTTTTGACCCGGATTTGGCCTTTGCACACGTGCAAGAGTTAGTGTCAAGGCCAGAATTATGGTTCATTGCCTCGCTGTAGGATGTAGTAATACTTATAAAAATTCTAAAGGACGTATCACTTTTCACAAACTTCCCGAAGACAAATATCGTAGAAAACAATGGCTCGCAAAAATAAAACGAGAGGGAGAATTACCGAGACCTGAGAACTGTCGTGTGTGTTCCGATCATTTCACAACAGAAGACTACGAGCGGGATCTTCAGGTATGAAAGTTTTAAATTTTACTCTGGCTACTTCGCATTCACATGGTAAACAGTATGTGGTATTCCATCTTTTTACTTTACAATCAGATTTTAATTCAATTATTTTAAGATGATACGTTTCATTTATTTATTTTGGAAAATGGCGTGAAACAGGCCGCCAAGATCGCAGTAATGACAATGGTCTGACATTTGTATTGAATCGCGAAAAATAAAGTCCCTGCCGCCTGGCGCCGTGCATTTTCAGCCGAGTGATTCTTATATTTTGTCTCTGAAATAGCGTCTAAATTTAATTAACGTCAAGAAGAATAATTATATCGCTTTTTTGTAAATATATCGCCTGGTCTTCAGGTCACGCAAATGGTGTTTTATATATATAAATTTATAAAATACAGTGTTTTGATAATTTTTACAGGCGGAGCTTCTTGGGACTACAAGGCGCAAAAAGGAAACCACCGCTTAAGGAAGACGCTGTACCTAGCATTTTTGGCCATGCTCCACCGAAAAAAGTCCGTAAAACAAGTATTGATCGAGCAAGCCGTCAAACCAAACGGGAGGTGAGTTTTTGGTACGAATGTCACGCACCGGTGTCACGCTTGATCGAGGAAACTTGATTGAGGAAACCTAAGGTAAAGCACCAGCAGTATTTAGTTCAGGACATTCGAGGTGGCTACAAATCACACAAAATAATTGAGGTTTAAGCACAATGTCTGGATTTGATTTCTAATGTCGCAGGTGCTCTAGATATTAAAATCTGTTTTTAGAATGAAAAACGTATGCCTTTTAGCATCCTGGCTATTATTCATATTAATTTTTTTCTGAGTGTACAGCGGCAAGTAATTTAAAAAATTAAGTTTCTGCATTATGTTTTTAATTTTTATGTAGATAGTAAAAGCCCTACTCGTAAACACAACTCCAGAAGTAGGATCAGAAGTCACTTTGGCAAGTGAAGGTGAAACGCCTGAGAACCCTTTGACCCTTGGCTGCACAACCTCACCTATGGTTTCAGCAGAAAATATTGAAGCAGAAGAACAACCTACTGCACCTACGGTTTCAGTGGAAAATATTGAAGCAGACGAACAAATCTATGAAACCACATTGATGCCCTCTATTTCTTCAAACAGATTGGTGGAAAGCGGAGAAATAAAAGAACGAAACTGTGAGGTAAGCAACGTTATCAGCCGTGAAACTCAGTGGCTTGCAGCTGACACAGGAGACGCATTGCTTCTCAAGGACCACACTTATTCCTGTGTGCCTCCCTGGGATCCACAGGCCGAGACTGCACAAGCACTCACATCCACTCCAAAGAAGTCATCGGCCAACACGGAACCTCCGCTGTTCGATCCTGACGAAGACATCATCACTAACCTCACCTTTTCTTCAGTGGAAGAGGATGAGAATGACAGCTCTTTCCAGTTGAACTTTGAAGAACTGGATGACACTATTGAAAGCAACTTGGAAATGCATGATCAAGATGGAATGGATAAGTTTGAAAAAATGTGTTCAGTCCCCAAATACATCGTATTTGAGGATGAACTCCTGAAATTATTTAATCGTTGCGTTATCTGCGGAGAAGAGGTGTTAGAAAAAGATCTGGTTAAAAAGGGCTCTATGTTGAAAATAACAACATTCTGTAAGAACTCTCATTCAAAAGAGTGGGTTTCTCAGCCGACCGTTAAAAGAGCTGCTGCAGGGAACCTGTTACTTTCTGGCGCAATTTTATTTACGGGCAATACGTTTTTTCGCGTGTCAGAAATGGCTTCTACAGTTAATCTTGCGTTTCCTGGTGAGTCTGACTACCTCAACTATCAAAACAAGCACCTGTTTCCAGTTATAAATGAATGTTGGCAGCAAGAAAAGGCTTCAGTGCTTGCAGATCTCCTAGACAGGGAATCTGTAACTCTCATTGGTGACGGGCGCTGTGATTCGCCAGGGTATAGTGCCAAATATGGCACGTATACCATGATGGACACAGAAACTAAAAATATTGTAGATTTTGATGTCGTTCATGTGAAACAAACCACAAGTTCCCAAGCAATGGAAAAACTAGGTTTTCAGCGTTGCCTCGACCGTGCCCTCGACAGCGGGATTCCCGTGGATGTCGTGGGCACTGATAGACATACAGGAATAAAGGCACTGATGAGAACTGTCTACAAAGATCGCGGAGTTGAGCATCAGGTCGACGTTTGGCACCTTTGTAAAAACATAAAAGCCAAGAAAAAAGGATGCGAGGAACTGGCCCCCTGGATTAAATCAGTAACTAATCATCTTTGGTGGTCGTCTATGACATGCGAAGGGAATGCTGAGCTCCTTAAAGAAAAATGGACCAGCATACTGCACCATGTTGCTGACTAGCACAGTTGGGACTCATCCACCCTCTACAACCGTTGCCCACACGATCCCATTTCTGCGACTGCGCGCCGGAAAACTAAGTGGCTAGAAGCAGGTTCACCTGCACACGAAGCTCTGAAGGAGGTTGTTATGGAAAAGAGGCTTCTCAACGACCTGGAACTTCTCTCCAAGTTCATCCATACTGGAGCCCTTGAGGTTTATCACTCGCTCTACAACAAATACATGCCTAAAAGGCAACATTTTAGTCACAAAGGAATGTCTGCACGATCGCAGTTGGCTGCTTTAGACCATAACTCGGGACCTGGGCGGGAGCAAATGGTAACATCACGTGGTGATAAGCAGTATCGTTACGTTTATCCCAAGGGCATGAAAGACTGGGTGGTTAAGCCTGTGTTCGAGAAGAAGTCTAAGCAGCACGTGAGGGACATGATGCACCGCGTTTTGGAATCGAGAGCCACAGGGGAGGACATTGAAGAGGTTGAGGTTCCTGACCTGCCAAGGAACATCGCGCCAGTACCCCGCCCACCCAAAGAGGAGCTGCTCGCCCGCCACGCTTCTAGATTTGGAAAGAAAATTTAGCTGTTCTTCTTCAAAGTTTCAAAACCATTGAATCTTAACATAACAGTTCACATTTCGTGCTTAAATAATCTGTTTCATTGAGGGCTTTTTTTGTTGAAGTTAATCTCAGAATAGAAAACAAGCTATTCCCCTTGACCGTTTTGCATACATTGTTATCCCGGCCATGAATAGTTCCCCTCCGCATCCTTATATCCAGTATAGATGCCACTTTCCTCCGGGTACTCTCTTCGGATGGCCCAAACAACGCGTCTGTTTCCTTTTCCCAGTCTGTTGTACGTCCACCACGTAAACTGACGGTATCCAGCTAATCTCATACTCCTGTAAATAATCAAGAATATTATGATGTAATAGCGTGCATTCTTAAAATATCAAAACTAGTTTAGTTCATAAGGTTTTGGAATTATCTCCCACTGGAGTGTAAGGTAAGGGAAACACAAAAAGGTTATGGTTGTTGTGTTGATGTTGACTTCACTACCTACGAAAGCATATATTCAAACTGATACTGTTATTTGAAAAAAAATGTTTCCCCGGTGAAGGGGTATTAAAAATTTTAACAATCTTGCCACGAGTATATTGGGCGCTGCAAATTACAGCATTGTAACAAGATAAAACTCGAACAAAGAAAGAAATCCTGGAGAATGTTGACAAAAACATGGTAACAAACTTTTGTCTGTACAGACAAGAACCAAGATTTCCTTATTATTTGGCAAGGAGGACAATTATCTAAAACATACTTCACAAGCCTTACGCAAGCTTTAAGCGTGATAATTATTAATATTGCATGTCTTCATTGTTATAAATATCTGTAAACCGTTTACAAACTTACGCATTTGGCGGGGGATCTTCTAGACGATCGCTCCGAACTTGATGGAGCCCAACAAGAGCTGTTTTTAAAACATCTGGTTGCAGGCAAACCGGTCGAAATGATTCATGCTCGATTATGCACTTGTATCGCGTTCCTGCAAAACAAAAACCGCAAACAGCTCACCATTTCAGTTTTTGTAATATTTGCAAACTGTTTTTTAAAGAGGTAAATATTATAGATTCCTTATCAAAAATCTGTAATTACAACAGGTGAATTAAAACATTGTTAATAAAGAAATTTAAATTTGTACCTTCGAGGTCCAAGCGATCTCCGAGAACGTCCATCTCCTGGCAACAAAGACTTTCAGTTTCCGTTGGCATGCCCTGACAATTGGTGCAAATGCACCAGTTATGTCTGCCAAGACGCGATTGAATTGCCCCGTCGGCGGTCGACTCTACCACTTCCGGTGGCTCTTGAGTCACGTTTGAGTCACTTTCGTCTTCTTCAGAGGTGTCGCGCTGTGGCTCAAACATAAACGGGCGTATAACCCCATCTGCCTCGATTTCTAGATCGAGCGATGAGTCGCTATCGCTTTCAACAGGTGTTTCAATGTCACTGTTTGTGTCTTGGGCGGCCATGTTTTACTGCCTTGACTATTCTGACGTCACAGCCTCTCTTACATGAAAGACATTCAAGACGGTGGCGAGTAATAGCAAAATGACGATTTTTCCTTCCCGATTACTTACGACAAAGATGACAACAGAGCAAATTTTTGCTGTTTTCAGGTATTTTATTGTATGAACTTTCATTTTAGGTAAACTTTTTCTAGACCCTTGTTTCCCTTTAAATGCAACAATACATCATTACAAAGCCATTCACACTTCTTTATAGTGTACAAAGTCACCCAATCACATGTTTCTTCAAACACATGGCATGTGTCAATGCTGTTAAAAAGAAATACGACGTTATGTTCAATATCATTTAGAGAATCAAAACTAGAAAAACTACTCACTATGTTTAAAAATGTTTTCTAATTGTGTTATTTTATTTTAAGGTAAAAGGAAAAGTCGCTTCTTGCAAATAATGATTCTAGGGTGCTCGGGGGCCTTTAGAGAGCTCAGAGCGCTGTGAAAAATTTGTAAGAGCTGCTATTGCAAATGAAACAAGATGTTTAGTCTGTGCCATAAATATCTCAAATTACAAACTGTTAAATGGCTTGTGGTGTTTTGCAGCAATCAGTGCAGTTGCATTTAAAGGAGATTATTACATGTTTTGCCGGACTACACGAGTTTTATACTTTTCCATAATTGAAAGCGTGACTGCTTTGAGCTTTATTTAAATTTTCACTTTTATGATACCACAAGGTAATCATTTACATGTAAAGGTTATCCACCAGTTTTCCTGTTCTTTCTATTTGTTAGAGGAAATTACCAACAGCTCTTGAAAGTGTTTGTAAACGATGAGACAGTTCTCTGATCACTTTTGTAGGAAGTTGATTGTTGGCAAAAGCAATCATTCCAATAATTCGTGTAGCTTTGTACAAGAAATCTCTTGGAAAAAATCGTATCTTCCACATCACAAATTTACGATGATTGAAATTCTGAAAGCTGCTTTGTTACGATGACTACGTTCACAAAAAGGCGAGAATTCTGTATCATCCGCTTTATTCTACAGTCTGGTTCCTCAACAATAGAAAATTGAAAGATTACATGAATGCAA
>NC_090893.1:34386213-34441213 GCF_036669925.1 Montipora capricornis
TAGAATGTCTGCAGAATATCTGTAATATCTTTACACCCTAGTGGTAAATTTTCAACTTATTGTCTCTGTATCATAGGTTATTTGAAGTCAGGGAGTCACGTAAAAAGTTCAAAACAGCCGCACCAAAGTTATTCAAGGAGAATGATAACTGTAGAATAGTGGATATCGACTCACTCGACAATACAGAAGTTGCTGTAGTAAGCCTTTGTCATCACGAGTTGAAGGATTCTGGGGAGATCACGACTCTGAGTACTGTTGTGGGAGGTACGAGGTCTACTACTACTGGAACAAAGGTTCAAATTCCCATTAGTTATCCAGTGGTACCAGGCACTACCACATCAACCCGGTATGTACACAAATGTTCAGAAGCTTGAACAAGACAATCTCCCTAGCACTGAGCATTCCTTCTATGCACGCCATCTCCCATATCACTAGCCAGCACTTTGGAGCCACCATTTCTGCCCAGATGACCTAGAAGCCTTTTACCATCGAGGAAGTCTTGCTTTCTTCATGACAGAAAGAATAAGACATTGCATGTTAACATTTTGTTCCAACCCACAATGTATTACGACAGTTTGTTTCACTGGTTTTATCTAAGGACGAAGGTTTCTTCATCACAAAACACAGGGGTTAAGTTGATTGTGTTCTCATGTTCACGTTTTCTTGAACCATTTCATGTGTTAGCTTAAAACAATCAACATCCCGATTTTGAATCAGTTCTTGAATTTGGTGAATTTGGTGCCAAGTCCTAGACAATTGCTGTAACATTTATTAATTTGTAACTCTCCCTTCCAATAGAATTTGCGCCTCACTTTTCTTAGCCCATCGAGTATGCAGCAAACATAAAAAGCCTGCAAAGAAAAGCTGGCACCACCCAATGGACAAAAGATTTTGCGCAACCATATTTATTTGTGCTTGTTTCTTTTTCCATTCACCTTCCACAAACGAGAGATAAACAAAATGTGGGGCTGGTGGTATTCTGATATATAAAGTGAACATGAACGAGGAACTCATCAGGTCTCTTTCATGATCTTTTGACCAGCTGTGATAGCTTTAAGGTGATGACATTGCCATATACTTTCGATGTAAATTTCGGCGTTTCTGAACAGTCTTTCACGTGCATTGATATCAGTATTGATCATATGCAGTTGTAATTGTCTGTGTCATACTTTTTCAGCATTAGTCAGTTGGGTTCCTGTTTTACCTTGAATCAGTTTTAAAACAAGACATGAAGAGTAGTTAATAAGTTTGTTTTTTTCTGTGTTCCTGTTTGCAGTACTTTTGTTAAGCAGTATATCTCTTCCTTTTAAAGGGTGATGATATTTATTGTTGGTGTGTAACAAAGTCTACTCCCTTGGTCACTAAAAACATACTTCCTAGTCATCGTGCATGAAATATTGATAACCTGGCCCCGGTTCCTGAAAAGCTGATTAACACTAATCGAGGGTTAAATCCTGATAATCGAGGAATAAAATTTATCCGTCGATTAGTTTCTGTTCCTGAAAGCACGATTAGTGCTATCCAAGGGATAAACTGAGGGTTAAATTTAACACACCTACATAGGTCGATTAACTCACTAATCAGGGAATAAAGTTGAACAATCTTTGTCAAAACAAACAAAATAGCGGACTTACTGTTCCCGGTAATTCGTCCACAAGTACGTGTAAGAAAGTTTCGTCATCACGAAATCTATCTTGACGAATTTTCAGATGAAGAACTTGACAGCAGATACAGATTTGGCAGAGAATCCATATAATTTTTAACGGAAGTCCTTGAAAAAGATTAGGAACGAGAGACGAAGAGAAACCATTCGTTGACGCTGACACTGCAAATTCTCGCAGCCTTACGTCTTTTTGCAAGCGGCAGCTTTCTACAAATAATTGGTGACACCATTGGTCTGCCCAAATGCTCAGTCAGAAGAGTGGTAAAAGATGTGTCGCTTGCTCTAGCACATAAACAGAACGAATTCATTGTATGGCCTTCTCCCGCCGAACTACAAGAAGTGAAACAAGGCTTTTATGACAAAGGAGGGTTCCCTGGTGTAATTGGTTGCGTCAACGGGACCCATGTGAGGATCCAGGCACCCAGAGCGAACAAAAACGACTTCGTGAAAAGAAAAGGATTTCACTCAATCAATGTGCAAGCAGTGTGCAACCATAAAGGTAGAGAACACAATGTGCTATCAATGATTATTTTATGCTAAAATTACTTGGTATCAAAAGCCAGCAATTTTTTAACCTGGGAGGGTGGGACACATATTTTCAAAGACCGGAAAGTTGTATAACTATACGTAAACAATCACTTCTAGAAACACTTTTGTTTCATTTTGTTCTTGTTTGGAGTTGCATGAGCATCTTTAAGACTCCATAGTCGAAATATTTTTTTATTTAAAGAGGCCATCCCCATACATCAGAATTATCTATTATTACGCCGTAATGATTATTCATACAAAAGCTAAGCACAACTTATCAGAATTTTTAGGCATGTTTACAAACATGGCCTGGGAGCACGCATGACAGTTTGTCTTCAACAACTCACACATTGGCCAGAAGTTGGAGAGCCAGCCCCACTCAATAGAAGATGGTTTGCTACTGGGAGATAGTGGGTATCCATTGTACACCATATCTCATGACCCCATACCTTAACCCAACAACTGCAAAACAGGAGACCTACAACCAGGCCCACACGGGTACAAGAGTGGCCATTGAACAAGCCTTTGGCTGGTGGAAGCGCCGTTTTCACCTGCTTCACTCTGAAGTACAGATGAACCCTGAAAAGACCTGCCAATTGATTTGTGCTTGTGCAGTGCTACACAACACTGCGTTGCTTCAGAATGAGCAAATTGATGGCCTTCTTCAGAATGAAGACCAGCCAGACATTGCTCCTTATCATGGCCCAGAAAATGGAAAGGCTGTGAAGGACTATATTTGCAATACCCTTTTTTAAATATTTTGCTGTCACATCAAACTGATTTCTAACTGTATTTCAATTTTGACTTCATAAAAAACATCTGTGACATGTAAAATTTAAAAGGTCTGGACTAAGACTGATCTATAGTCATGTTCCATCATGATTGGTTAATACGGATTCAAAAATAAAAACAGTGAAAAAATGGAGCTTGGCAGGGATGGCACTAGGATTTTTCAATCTGGGTCCTGGGACCCACATGCCTGGTCAAATTGGAGTCCCAAAACCTTGATGACCTTTTCCTACGAAAAACTAGTTCTTTTGTTGCAAGAAAGAGTGACTGGTAAAATACCGATACTTTTAATAAATTCGTTTTACTTTTTCTTTGACAGCATTAGCTTATGACATTGTATGTAACATACATTATTAAAGCACTGTCAACATCTTTTTAACAATGTGATATTGATTTTTGACAGATGAATAGCATAAGTGACTTCTTCAAGTCAAAGGTCTTGCATCCAGGGACGCTTTAAAATTTTGAAGCTGCATTTTTTCAATTGTATTTGTGCTCGGTTTCTCAAACGAACTGTCATGAGGGCAACCTGAAGAATCAGGTTGAAAACAAACAAGGTGTAAGTTTTGAAGCGGAGAAGAACTGCCCTTACTTGTGACAATCAACTTACAACAGTTCATACAAAAAAAAACCCGCTCCATTTTTTCTCAGTCTTACCATAATCGAGCAAGAGCAACAAATCAACTTCACTGTAAAGTATGTAAGTTATATGCCTAAGCCTCCTACTCCCAAAATCGGTGAAGCATTTGCCAGTGTATTGTCAAGGTAAAAAATGGAGTGATACATTGTAATACTGATTTTATTATTCATATAAACTGTTTAATAAGAATTCAAAAGCCAAAATACAACTGAATTCAGTAGCTGCAAGGTCATTGTTTGAATGCCAGCCTTCAGGTGAGAAAGCATTATTTTGAAAGTTACCTGTAAGGATGGTACTCTTAGAAAACGTTTGGTGACAAAGAAAACGGGAAAAATGAGCGACACAAAACAAATCGTGTATGCTTCAAGCTTACTTTTGAAGAACGGACCATGTGAAGTCTGAATTCAGCTTCACCTTTAATTTAATTTAATTTAATGTAAAATCAGCTGTGTGATTGATTGGCATTCTTTGTGAAGCCAGATTCATTTGTTACACTTAAAGTTGATCAAAGAATAAAAATTATTTACCTGTAACTTGATCATAGGTTAAGACCACTAAACCATGCAGGTAAGGACAAACATATTTCCAGCAAGGTTTATTTATCATGGTACATTAACATAACAATAAGCCCTTCCAATGCGTTTTGACAAAACACTGACCCCCCTCTTTCTGACTTACATGCATTTCATTAGAAGTGCCTGCCTCTCTTCCCTGATAAGCAGTGCAAAATTTAAGCATCATCAGGTATGTTACCTGCTTCCATAAAAAAAAAAAACAAATAAAAGAAAAGAAAACAGTTTGAAGATAAACACAAGTGAGTGACATGCACACATCACACAGAAACCAGAAGCTGCTCTGTCTGGAACTTAGAAGTTCCAGGTCATGCACCAATTTATTTTTTCTGTTTGTCAAAATCAAGATGAGAGGAGGCTACCAAAAATGTAACAGCAAAACATCCAAGTGATGCGAAATCAGGCCAAAAAATTAAAGAAATATTGACAAAATTTATGCGAAGATGGAGAATGGACAGAGGAGCCTAGAACCACTAAGCTCCATGCAGAACAACTTCCAGTTGCTGTATAGTTCCTGGTTGTTGCTCAATTGTCGATTGTGTTCTTCCAACTGTTCCGTTTCCACCTGTCTTTGTTGTTGTTATGGTATTTCAGAGAAACTTATAACATACTTGGGGAGACGCGGTGGCCTCATGGTTAGTGCGCTCGACTCCGGATTGAGTGGTCTGGGTTCGGGTCCTGGCCGGGAACATTGTGTTGTGTTCTTGGGCAAGACACTTTACCGTCACGGTGCCTCTCTCCACCCAGGTGTATAAATGGGTACCGGCGAATTTAATGCTGGGGGTAACCCTGCGATGGACTAGCATCCCATCCAGGGGGGAGTAGAAATACTCCTAGTCGCTTCATGCTACAGAAACCGGAGATAAGCACCGGCCTGATGGGCCTTGAAGGCTCGTAGCAGACTTTACCTTTTTTTATAACATACTTGATGATGCTTCAACTTATTTTTTGCTCATCTATCGGAGAGAAGAGAACCGAGATACTTGAGATGAAACAAGTCGGCAAGTAGAACCTCAGTCAGGCCGAGTTTCCGCCATTTTTGAAATTTAGGTAAGCCACAATTTGCAACTAACTTGATTCAGCCTCAATGTACTTTTCATTTTGTTATTTTCCAGTGCATTATAGAAGGGAATAGTAAGGGGTCGGGGTCACTTTTTTTTCAAAGCCCCTCTGTAACACAATATCTCACAATAAGGTGTAAGTTGTCAATTGGACTTGTAGTGTCAGCTTCCTGTTTTTCTCTCTGCAGACTAAAACAGTTATGCTGCATTTGCAGCACATCTTCGCTGCTCACACGCCTCTTTCTTGGCTTGGACATTTTCTCTGTGGGGAAGCCATCATATTGGTCACTTGGGTCACTTTTCATTTCACACCGGTCTTCTGAAAACTATTTTAATATATTTGTAAGGGATAGTTTCTGTCATTTTCAAGGCTTAAAACATATCATTACATCACAGAGTACAAGCCATTACAAAACACTTGTCTGCTTTTCAAAAGAAAGCATACTTTTCGTAAATTAAAACACCCTTAAAATGTTCATGTGCTATGTGCGAAGGGTCATATGTCAATTTAATTCAACAATATTAAGTCATCCTTGTTTGAACAAAAATCAATGACTGTATCCAAACTTGTGGGACATGAAACATTTTCATAAAAGTGATGGCCAACACAAATTCAACAAACTAATTTTTTTTTTGTTTCAGATTTCGAACGAAGAAAACGACAGCTGCCGGGTGTAATAGCTCCAAGTCACAGCGACTTTCACAAATTTGGCAAAAAGATTGACGACTACAGGCTTTTTTGACATATCAAACATAACAAATTATCTGCAAAAGTTTGAAAGCTTACAAAAGTAAACCGTGGAAAACAAAGGACCTCTCGGTTGCATTCAATTCAAGTAGAAAGTTGACTTGGCATTTCCTTGCTTTAAAACAATTTCCAATGAACCATAAGCTTATTTAAAGAAATGGTAAACAAGTGTTAAACATGGCGGCCCGAAAACCACTTTCAAGAAAATCACATGACTGATGTTTATTTTGCAACAATAAAAATTTGCATACTACTTACCAGCTCCTTCGTCACTGACAGTTTCGAAACCATGCAGGCCAGCAAAAGTGGGTGTATCTTCAAATATTTCAATCATTTGCTCGCTTGACTGCAAGGGTGGCTTTGGTTGTGGTCCACCACCGGTTTTTTTGCTCTCCTTTTTAAAGAACGAAAACTCCTTCGCAGTAGAATGGAGATTTTTCCTTCTTGCACTGTGTGGTTCGCCCGACCCACCGCATTGACGTCGTTCGTGATCTCCTCCCATATCTGACTTTTTCTTTTGACCGTGACGCTGTTAGTCAGCTTAGAGTGGATTGTTTCTAGATTTTTACGAACACTCTCTGTAATTACAGAAATTTCGTTCCCTCTTCCTCTCGACCTTTGTCACCTCAACTTCCGTCACTTCATTTTCCGCCATTTTTCTTCCTTTACCCTCTTTCTTGACTGCTTCCCCGTGCACACTGGAACATATTTTCGCGCCAAATTTTCGAAAAACTGGTCTGACTGGTTTATTCCATTTTTAATCAAGGGATAGTTAATCGAAGAATAAATGTGTTTTCAGCAACGCCTTTTTAACCTCCGATTAGTTATTCTGGGAATAAGAAATTTAATCTTGGTTTAACTCTTAATCTGCGGATAGTTTAATCGGCCTTTCAGGAACCGGGGCCTGGGTGTTCCCCTGAATTCCAGAAGTTTGATTCTTTAATGTGTGACCAGTGAAAGCTGCTTCAGCGAGATACGTTTAGCACATCGCCTCAAAATCCAGACCACGGTTCATTATCACCATCGTGCACACACAAGTGACTAGAATGAACTTTAACACTGAAAAAAGCGCTAATTAGTTAATAATCGATATTTTACCGCCACGCAATGAAACATGTCACCACCCTCTCTAGAATTAAGTGAAATAGTAACTGATACATTGCTTAAACATTGGGAATATAGAGGCTCGTCCTCAAAGAGTCGATGTCTTGTTTTTTGTTGTAGATGCCTGTGTCGTTCACAATTATGCAGCCATTACTAGCACAAACAAAGCTATGTAAGAAAATGATTAAATTAGATTGAGTTACCTTGAGAATCAGTGGTCTTTTTGACGACTTCATGCACCAAGGAGAAAGCAATCCACCAGACTTGTCCAAAAGGTTAACAGGACAGCTGCTACAGTTCTTAAAATGCGAGAACTAGGCGAGAGGCCTGGAACTACCTTATGAAATTCGTCTTCCAGTTGAGGTTTATGCGCCTGTTCGTGCCATGAGCAGTCCATCGCGATCCTTTTGCGACCCTGTTCATTTGTCAGTGTTTCTCCTTGCTTCATTTCCCAATGCGTACGAAAGCAATATTTGATGATATTCAATCTTATTCTTGTGCTCGATTTTCCGCCAACAAAACCTCCACTAAACAGTAAAAGGAGAACAAGAGTCTGAAATCTGCAATGCATCTGCCCTCTTGAAAGTTTCAGGTAAGCTAAATTTATTGATGAACTTGAATCGGGTCCCATTGATTTTATAGGGGGTCAGTAGTGGGGTCAGTAGTGGGGTCAGTAGGAGGTCAGTTGACCAGTGGTCAGTGTTTTGTCGAAACCCAGCAATCAAAGTACTTTGAGGAGAGGCTAGAATATCTTAACAAGGAAGAGTATCAAGATGAAATCCAGACAGTGCACTGGAACCAGGAGCAGGTGACCCTCTTCACTGTGGCTGTGTGGACTAAAGCAAATGGTGGTGGGGATAATTTGTGTGAGCCTCATGTTATTGTGTCTAATGAAATGACACATGACAAGAATGCCGTTGCAGTGTTTGTCTCCAGTTATTGGCAAATTTGTCAAGGAAAAACACCCAGATGTCAAGCAACTGTATGTGTTCTCTGGTTGGCCTAAGCTCGCAATACATTGATTCGGGAAAAAACCGGAAGTTGCGCGGAAGCGAGGCTTAGTGGCCCTCAAAAACAACATGGCATGACGATCTTTAGAAAATGACGAAAAGTAGAGGAAGAAATAGGGTAATAACTGTTGTGTTGCAGCAAAATGCAACAATCCGAGTGAATCAGCTGGATTTATCTTTTCATGCCTTTCCAAAATACCTGATAACTAGAAAAGAGTGGGGACTTTGCATTCAAAGAGGAGACGTTTATTTCAAGAGTGTACATCAGAAATTTTGTTGCTCGGAGCATTTCTGTCCAACTGACTTTAAAGCTGGTCTTAAAGGCCAAAGAAGGGACCTTAAAAAAAGGTTCAATTCCCTCTATATTTTAGTGGGCACCAGAAAAGGTAAGCCTGAGAGAAGAACGTTTCTCATGCTCAGACAGAAGAAGGAAAACATTCAATGGAAAAAATGCTACAAGACCGTGATTTGCCAATGCTCTTAAAGGAGTCGCTTCCAGATTGCAAAACAGTGGAGTTGTCTGGTCCTCCAACCCTTGGAGAATTTGTGGAGAACTTGAAAACTGAGGTTGAGCATTTGAAAGAAGAACTTTGTAAGGCAAAGGAGAAGGAGCATGACCTCTAGTTTCCCTTTCAACTTTGGATATGTCATCATCGTTCAAGAAAAGGTTTCATCCAAGCTCAACGGTTGCAAGAAGTTGGGCAATTATTCACAGCCTCGTCATTACTTAAGGTTGAGACCATACATAGGTATTCTAAAGTTTAATTCAATCATTTTGAAGTTCCTTTGCAAAATTTCCTTTTTAATGACATTCAAGTAGCCCCAAATTCTACAGTCTGCCACAAGACACACAAAACTTGTAAATTTGAAATAGCTTACACTTTCTGTAACTGTAAGCTTCAACATGAAAAATTGATTTTCAATATTTTCACTTTCTCAATGTCTCGCATCGAATTGCCCAAATTATATATAGATTTATGCAAGCCTAAAAGCAGAGCTCCTGTTTTTAACCCTGGAAAGTAGATAGATAGTGTATAAGGAAATAATTATGCTTCAGCGTAAAGTACAAAATTAATTGTCAGTGTAAACAGTTTACAATGATCAAACACCTCTGAGCTGACAGCAGTAGCCAAACAATCCTTGCAAGCAAGTCTTACCCAGTCAAAAAGACACTAAATTGTCCCAAACATTCCTTACAAGTGCATTTGTTACAGATAAATGTACTGCAATCAAATAGAAATGTATATGGCGTCAGGAGTTCAGCTATAACGTGTCAGACTAAATAGACGATGACAATTAAGAAAACTCGCCAATGATGTCTGCTGTAGGCTTGAATGGTGAAGTGGTGTGTAATTGTTGAAATACGCCAGAATCTCTGTCAACTTGGAATTGCAAACGTTCAGGCTGTCTCCATTTTTTCAGCGTTTTACAAAATATGTGAGGCAGCAATGCATGCATTAACAAGGAAAACGTTAACTGAAAGACTTGAAAGCCAACCATTGTAACTAAGTGTTTTGTCTTGTGCTATATTTCTCTCAGCTTTACAATGCACTTAACTGAAATTTTCTCTTTTCTTCCCTTGGCTTCTCTCGAGTCCTTCTTCACTTAAGTGTCATTGTCTGAGAAAGTGTTCCACAGGGTGGAAATGTGGGTTAACCTATTTTGATGAAACTTATTGCAGAAGTTCACCTTAGTGAGATATTCCAAAATCCAAAGAAGCTTTGGTTTCTGACTTTTAGTTTCAAAGTTTTAAGGGGATACCATTCAGGGCCTCCAGATCATGGAAAATCACGTTTTCTAAGGGGTAAGTTTGGAATTGCATAAAAACTAACAAAGAAAACCTATCAACTAGGTATTTGCATGGAGTGTTTCTATTCTAAAGGGTCTTTTAAATCACCAGATTTGGCAGAGAAGCTTTTGGCAGTGTGGGGCCTGGTACGATCTCTGACCAAATTTTGAAGCGAAAACCACCATCCAATATTGCCTAATTTTAGAAGTTAATATTTCTTACCTGCCTGGTTAGCTCAGATTGATACTGATATCAGTAGATACCTTAATGTTAGTAAAATGAAAATCAATCGTGAAAAAATTGGCCCATGTAACTTTTGAGTGCTTTCAAGACCCCTTTTGAGGCACACTATCACAAAATTTCCATATTTTAAAAAGCAATAATTTCACAGCCATTCTAGCCCTATTTAGTTTTAGAGGCTTCACTCTGCTTTACAGTGTCTAAAACATATTCACGAAGCCTGTGATAAACAATACATGTGATAGTAGACACTACCTCAGAATTTTAAACTGCCTTAGGATAATAAAATCAGTACTCAGCCTGGACATGCAAACAATACAACTACAATACTCGTCACATTTGTTGGAACACCCATCCTCGTTTCCCCCGTCCTTCAATGTTGTTTTCAAAACTACCAGAAGTTGTCCGAAAATTTTTCTAACAACACTAAATTGGGGGGAGGGGGAGAAGGGATAAGCTGCCATCTTGTAACACGACGATTCTAGATCATTCGTGTAACGTGTTCCAACGAAATGTGTCTAGTATTGTATTCGTAATAATGTGTTAAGTGATGGGAGGAAGTATAGTAGATCTTGCTTTGATAACAACGTGTGTGATGGAGAATTATTGACGTCTCTTTAATCGCACGTGCTGGCTGTTTCTAGTGGTTTTTATTGTGAAATTCATTATATAAAGTGGGGAATTTTCGTGGGAAAGGCGTGAAGATTTTGCGAATTGTTAGGGATACGGTCAACAAGTGACCGAACGTAACCAGTACGCAATAGTGTTCAAAAGTGCGATTGACATCGTGACCCGGGCCCAGGCATATTATTTATGCAGGGTTAAGGGACTGCCTATTCGTAAAGTTGCAGAGATGTGCCAAATTTCTATCAGAAGTGTTTTCAGGATTAGAAATGAGAAAAATATGGAGAGAAGGTGTATTAGGATGCATTCCAAACGGGGTCCAAAGTGCAAGTTGAGCGACAGGGAAAACAGACTACTGATAAGACGTCTAAATGTGCTGAGAAGAAAGGAGGTGAATTTCACGTGCAAAAGACTCATGGAAGAAGCAGGCATAGATCAGGGGCGAGTTTCTGTCAGGACAGTTTCCCGTTTTTTAAATTCGCAGAACTACTTTTATTTACAGTGTGCTAAAAAAGGAGTCATGAATGAAGAAGATATTAAAAAAAGGGTGAGGTTTGCGAAACACATGAAACAGAATTACAGTGAAAATGTTTGGACGGAAGAAATTGGCTTCTACTTAGATGGTACGGGTTTCACACACAAGTGAAATTCACTAGATCAGGCAAGTGTACTGAAGGCTCGTGTGTGGAGAAAGAAATCGGAACGCTTGGCCCTGGGATGCACTGCTAAAGGTCATAAAGAGGGAGCAGGAAGAAAACTGTTGAGATTAATAGTCGCTATTTCCTATGACAAGGGAGTTATTTGCTGTGAGCCATATGAAAGAATGAATCGGAGATATTTCGCATCATTCGTTGATGCCAATTTTCACAGGCTCTTTCACGTTGCTGGCAAAGGGAGCAGGCGTCTTTTTGTCCAAGATGGAGATCCTTCTCAAAATTCATCTTTAGCTAGAGCCGCAATGCAACGCACCAACAGCACATTAATTAAACTGTGCCCAAGATCTCCAGATCTGGTTTGCATTGAAAATTTGTTTTCAATAGTTGGCAGGAAGCTCAGTAACGAAGCTGTGGAAGGCAATATACGCCGTGAAACATTTCAACAGTTTCAAACTCGTGTGATAAATACATTTTTGTCTATACCCATTGAGACTGTGAACACTTTAATAAGCTCTACGCCCAAACGGATTGACATGGTTATCAAGAGCAACGGCAAGCGTATAAAATATTAATTAAGGATTCAAATTAGTTGTGTAAATATATCACAGCAGCAGAACACGTTTTACTCTTCAATAGTAACCAAATCAGTTTTAGCAAAAGAACAGCTCATCCGTAATGGTGTGGCGGTCTGATCTCGAGTCAGATCTCTGACTCAAAGCCTGAAAATATTAGGCTAATGGAAAACAACACCTGTTACTGACACAAAACGATAATTTCCCAAATAAAGTGCACAAAAATTGTCCATTTTTTGGTTTTACTCGACATCACCATACCCCTGTAGGGGACAAAAGGATAATAATGTAAGCTCCGCATTAATTACAGTATTGCGCAAAAGTAATGCAAGCGATAATCGTCGAATATCGCGAAAATCGCGATATATCAGCGATATTTAACGATAATTAATATCGAGCGATGTATATCGTGGCAGCTATTGTTTTATTTGTCGGTAAGATATCGCGAGATATCGTTTACACTTTGCCATAAATCGTTTCCGTTCAACGATATATCGTTCTCATTTAGTGATATATCATTCCCACTTAGCGATATATCGTTCTTGCTTAGCGGTATATCTTACTCGCTTAGCGATATATCGTTCTCGCTTAGCGATACATTTTGTTTCCGTCCAGCGAGATATCGTTGACTCCTTGTGAAACAAATGTACATTTCTTCGCAGACCATTTAAGCTACATGTAATGAAGAATCCCCTACAAACCAAGCTTTTAAGGTGGCGAGTTCATTTAATGAGATAAAATCATAAATCAAACACGTTAGCTAAAGCATGTACATTGATCGAACATACCTGTCCAGTTTCTGTTAAAAAAGCCTTACTCAAACACTCGTAGTTCCTGCAACAAGTTTTATACTAGAGAGGACAACCGTATTACCACAGAGGTTTAGGTGGGCAGACTAACCAAAAACCAGAAAAGTAGATGCCATGTGTATTTTTAGACTACATGTACCAGTAGTCCCTCTTTCGCCTAGTCTGTCATGATTGACGCGAAAGAACCGCAAAAAAAATGGCCGCGTGAAATCCTGGGGGCGAGAAGGACTTCACATGGCCATTTTTTTTTTCACGGTTTTCTTTCACGTCACATACGACGGACAAAGCGAAAGTAAAGAGGGACTACTCGTAGTCTAGTGTATTTTTGGCTGTTTGTTTAACAAGGCTTCTTGATGTGTAAGCTATTAGGATCCAGTCTCCACACAACGTTCAAGTATTGTCTGGCCTTTCATCGCAAGAAATGATTTTCCCTAACTTGGCAAAGTATTGTGAAAATTTGCTTTGCCAGTTTTAATTATTTTATTTTCAAAGTCCGCATGGCAAAAATGTCTTCTTAGAGTGCGAGCAAATAATGGCTGAGGTCCCACTAGCATATTTGACAACGCTGTTACAACGGTGTCACACTGTTTCAAGTGTGACCGACTATTTATCCAATGTCACTGTCAGTGTCTGTTGCTCAGGTTACGCGGCCCAATCAAAGGATTTTAACAACACTGTTTACAACTCTAAAAGTACGATCTATCTGGTGTCTATCTAAATTCACTTGGGACGGACCAATCACGACTTGCTGAACAGGAAGTCCATTTCGCGATAAGAAATTTTAGCGCCAAAGCGATTTAGTTTCATCTGAAAGGTCACCTTAACATTTAGTTTTCAAGGTTGTCACTTGTTCAGTTAAACGCACAAAGGAAACAAGAAAGATTTTTGAGTAACATGGATCTTAACAACGACTGGACTGCTTTTCGGCCCTCTGCCAGCTGGGAAAGGTAAATTATATTCGATTGATTCATTAGTAGTTCATTCCTTTACGATGTTTAACCTTTAAAAGTGAGCTGGGTAGACGAATCCGTAATGGCGGGAATTTGACATGCATGCTTCACTGATTCTTTCAAAAGCAGTCACAGTCAGTATGGCTTCATTCCCCATGTCGACCTTCTAAATATGCCCTTTCCCTCAATCTCCATGTCTTATCCGTCATCCAGCCAAGTTCCTGCCCTAAGTCCACCGCTAGACAGCCACGCACCTCGACTACAAAGCGCTCCCCATCATGGAGCACTCTAGAAGAAGAGACCCTGATAAGAATTTACAAAGAGGAGGTTGAAGGCCTTCGGAAAAAGGGGCAGACAATGTGGGCTATTGTAGCCGAGAAATTGGAGAAAGAAATGAAGGCACTGGAGGTCAACAGCTCTAGAACGCCTCAGAGGGTGAAAGAGAAATTTTTTAACCTCACTCGCCGCTACAAACAAGCAAAAGACAAAATAAAATGTTCGGGAGCCGGAAGTGACGACATGGAGACCTGCCCGCATTTCGACATTTTAGATGAGTTCATGGGCTCAAGAGACATCGTTAACCCACCCTATCTCGTGGAAACAACAAGCAAGAGTTCCTCAGAAAGCCCGCGGTTGACTCCATCACCAGCTCCTTCGACCTCTTCAGCTAATGAGGAACTAGAAGGCAAAGCCGCATCTGAAGAAAATCCCAGAAAAGCTAAGAAGCACCCTCGTGAAGATATCAACAAGGTAGACTGTGAGGATGGCAGTGGGAATGGCAAGAAGGGTGGCAAGGTGACTAAGAAGAGAAAGTGTCTACCTAAAGGGCCTGGACAGAGCGATGACGACCCATGGTTGGCCATTTTTAGAGAGAGCCAGGAACGAGAGGAACGGATGATGGCAGCTCTTGAGAGAAGCGAAAACAACTTTAAAGATCTTTTTCTTACCGCCATAACAGAATTTGGAAAAATGGTTAAGAAAGATTGAAAATATTAGGTCAATGTTTTGTTTCTGTTTTTTGCATGGAATATAATGCACAAGTCTGATGTTGATATTCGGTACACATTTCCCTGTTTTAGCTACAAGTTAGTGATAAAAACACATTTGATACTTGAACTTGAATACACTTTGACTGTAATCATTTAAGATTTTGAAAATAAAATTCTATGAATACGTAGATTTTGCAGAGTGGTGATCAGTTTATAAACTGAAGTTAAAGAATGTAACTTGCAGAGGTTTAAAGGTAGTCTGCGATAGCTTGCCTTATCCTTCGGGCCGCATTATCCGGCCTTAAATAACCATCCCCACCATCATCATCACTGTCATCATCATCATCATCATCATCATCGGTGTCATCGTCATCTTCATCCAACTTGTCATCCATGTGTATACATATGTTGTGAAGAATGTAACAGGTAATGATTGTTTGGGGCACACGATCCGTAGATTCTTCCAGTTGCTTTAATAGACAACGCCAGCGGGTTTTTAATTTTCCAAGAGCACGTTCAATTATCACGCGTGCTTTAGATAAGCGATAGTTGATACGCTGTTGTGCTGCTGTTAAAGCACCTCCTGCAGGAAAGGGAGTCATAAGCCATGGACGAAGCGGATAGGCAGGATCACCCAGTATTAGGGGTCTCACATTTGTTCGGTTTATTACAGTAACTGGTCTGGTTAGAATAGTACCATTTTCTATCTCCCTGAAAACACCACTTGGACGAAGCACTCGAGCATCATGTATGCTCCCTGGCCACCCAGTACTTACATCCAAGAATAGCATTCGAGAATCAGTCACAGCCTGAGTCACGATTGAATATTTTTGCTTTCTGTTGAAGTAATCGGCTGGGTTTAAAAGTGGTGCTTTTATTTCCACATGTGTACCATCAATTGCCCCTTCCACGTGTGGAAAATCCAGCTTCTCTTCGAATTTGCTTATAGTCTCTTTGATGTCATCTTCATGAATTGGTAAAGAAATGAAATCGTTCTTCCTCCGGTTTATTGCTTCACTAAAACTGTGGCATATTTTAATTGCAGAGGACTTTCCAATGCCGAACGTTATCGCAGTAGATCGATAAGAATAAAACCCTAGTCTCCACAGAGCTATCGCTACTTGCTTCTGTACAGGAATCGCCTGTCGAAAACATGTGTTTTGGCGTTGGATGTCTAGAGTAACTATCCCACAGATATAATCAAATGTTCCTCTAGAAACTCTAAAATGCCTTTTCTCTGTAGGTGGGGGGCCTGAAGTGACGAGAGCGTCCAAGGTTTCTGCGGCTTTGTTCAACTCCGCTTCGTCTCGTTTCTTTTTCTCTTCCCGCTTTTTCTTACGCCGCTCCGCATCTTTTTGACGGCGGATTTCCTTGGCGTCCTTCATGATCTTGGCGGGGGGTTCAGCTGCTTCGCGGACGACATCGTGTTTCTGGCTAGCACGAGAACGTTTCGATGGTTTCTTCTTCTTCTTCTCCTCCTTCTCTTCTCGAAATGGATAGCGAGCAGGCGACAGGTCTCCGTACTTCCAAGAGATGCTCATCTTCTTCTTCTTCTCAAGACAACTGACAACGAATGAAGTGTGTCTCGCGTATTTATGGTTGGACGGCAGCACGTGATGTCACATTCCAGGGTCTGTGATTGGTTCTTAAGGATGGTGCCACATTCGGGCGACCCTGTCATTGGATGCTCAGAGTGGCGTCAAGGCCATTCAAGGTCAGTCCCATTCCGGCGGCTCTGTCATTGGTCTGTAGAAAGTGGCGTCAGCTTTGATCCATGTCAACACCCTTGGGTATATAAAGAGTCACGCCAGCGAGAACCGTCAGGTTGTCATGAGCTTGGAGAGGTGCTGTAGACGCATAGACTTGTTGCTGGACGCTCTCTTGTGTGAGGGCTGCAAAGAAGACAAAGACGAAGAAACAGAGCTCATTGACCTGACGACTTGGGTTCTCCATCAAAATTGTCGTGAGTGCCGATTTGTTCGCTACCTTCTCCAGAAAGCAGACGATCTCAATGTCCCACTCCGATACAAAGACAATCGGAGTACAAACGGATTCTACGACCTTAACACTCCTCAAACGTCTGGACGCCCTACTAGACCGATACTTGTGCAAGTGTTGTCGGTACGACAAGAACCAACTGTCCCTATCGGACTTGAGCACGTGGGCACCGGACCGAAATTGTCGTGAATGCCGCTATGTCTTCGACGCAGCCGACGATCCCGACCCAGATGTCTGTGACTTCTACTCCGAACGAGGAATGTCCGAGCAATACTACTTCCCACCCGAAGACTACCCACCTTCTCGATAAAGTATGTCTAGTGATCGACCTAGAAGGATTTTGTTTGGGAGACCAATTTCTTCCTAGGGAACTTGGTTGGTGCGATTGGACGGGTCAACACAGGGGATCGATTCATTACAAACCTTCCGTGCCTTGGCATGATCTCTCACCTAAAGATCAACGAACGGCGTATGACTGTACGACGCACATCCACGGGCTCGCGTACTATCCACAAAATTTGTACCATCTGGCTCATGAGTTGCAAACGGATGCCCAACACCTCTACAAACAACACAAGACCTCGGAGCGTTCTCTAGTCGCTTACAAAAAGAGTTTGATCGAACGGCGATGGTTGACGAGCTGGGGGATGCCTCACGTCGATTTGGAACCTTTGGGTTGTCCGAAATTCAAGGATCTCCCACGTCTCAATTCTGTAGGTTCTTGCGGACAACACGAAGACCCTCTACAGCTTCATTGCCCTCAAGTGGAATGTTATCACTTTGTACAGTGGATGCGTGGTCAAAGGGGACTGGATCACGATACTCGCTACATCCATCATGAACGGACCCAACGATTTCTAGCAGCTCAGAAACCCAGGACCTGTCTACGGTCGATGTCCACCCAACCACACTATAGACACTTTCGATTTTGTCCCGACCGCATGTAAAACACGCCTTGTTCTTCTCATTAAACGTTTTTTTATTGGACATTCATGTCTGAGTTCTTTATGATAGATCTATATGCCTTTTTTTATTTATTTTTTCATTTTTTAAAAAAGTAGGACTCGGATGGGTCCTCCAAGGGCTCTGAAAGTAAAGGCAGATAGAGGGCTCTCAATCCCACGTGGCGTTTTTCGAGAGAGATTCCCGCCCCAGTCCCTCGGCGGAAAGTGCCGTTGAAAACGAGGTCGTCTGATCGGTATAAAATAGCACATTCGAGTCCAAGAAATCCAAATTTTCAAGATGGAGAGCTGGTGGGACGTCCTTCCGCCAGAGCTGCAGGAGAAAATTTTAAAGTTAAAACAAAAAAAGCAGCACCAGGATAACATGAAAGCCCTGGCGGAGGAAATAGGTGAGTTTTACCTACAACCCTTATCTGAAGATTGTGATCAAGGAGACTCGTGTTGTTTCTTTCTATTTTTTTCTCTCGTAGAAAAGCTAGCCATCTGTCCTTGGACAGCCCATGCAGTCATCCCGACCACTAATCCGCCCTCCAGAAGCAAATCTGGACAGTTCCGGTGCAGCAGATGTCACCTATTTCACAAAATAGGAAATCGACGAATGTATTTGTAATTCGGCCTTTGTGGTTGCTGTTTTGTTCCTGCCTCAGTTGAGGTAAAGCTGTAAATAGTTTTTCAACTTGTACATACCTTTTGTAAATAGTTTTGTCGACTTTTTTAGAAATCTTGTAAATAGGACAACTTTTGTTTATGTTTCGTTTGCATGCTCTTTTTTTTCCGTTCTTTTTTTCCTTCCCGAGGAGGTTGCGGACAAAAAAAGACTCCTCTGTAAATTTTTAGGGAATTTTTAAACGATTTTTTTCGCTGTAAATAGTTGTACATAGACGTTTTTTTTTTTAAACTTGTAAGTAGTTTCAGAACGTTTGTAAATATATGTGACAAAAAGAAAGAACTTGTGCTTAGCTTGCATTCCTAAGAGCTTTCATTTGATAATCTAGCGCGATGTTCATGAAGTGACATTGAACCGAGCACATGCTCAAAAAAAACAACTCGCATACTGTTCCTCATGAACTTCCATTTTTTATGTTCCAGCGAATGTTCTAAAATGGTGAGAAATGTCACGCATCCTTTTTTGGCTGTAAAAGAAAATCATTCCGAACAGTCCGTAAAACATCATTTATTTTTTTGTTTGAACAAACAAACCACATAAAGCGCTTGAGTTTGATTTTGAACTTGACCTTGTGACAGACCTCTACTCAAGATTCCTTGACCTTGACTTTATGAGGGGTTTCTACTCAAGATTCAAGACGCATTCTTTGTAGATGAACCCATGACATTGGTTGAAAAAAACAGAAGAAAGAAAAAAAATGGTTTCGTCCATGACTAGAAAAAAAGATAGAAAATCCAATCATTCAACCTCGAACCGGCAACCCTGAGCTTCACCGTCTCCTTTCTGCTACGTACGATTCATTCATCTGATTTGACTCATGACTAGAAAAAAAAATAGAAAATCCAATCATTCAACCTTGAACCGGCAACCCTGAGCTTGACCGTCTCCTTTCTGCTACGTACGATTCATTCATCTGATTTGACACATGTACATGATGACGTTAAAAAACAAAAACAACCTCAGGGACGGGAGTGTTCGGACCAATTTTTTCTTGGCGCGAAATGACGTGGCAACGGCTGCAGTTGGCAACCTGTGTTTTTCTGAAACGGAAAAAAAAATTTAATCCTTCATCAAAGATAGTTCTTTTCGAGAGTCTCTTTTTTTTCACGGACATGGACGCTACCACAAAACAACAAACAACGCGTGAACGTGTTTGTGCATGGAAGCAGGCAAACCGCGATAAAGTTCTTGCTCAAAAGAAACGATATCGCGAACGACACCGAGCAGAGATCAAGGAGTCCAAGAAACTCTATGCAGCCGGACATCGACCCCAAATTAATGAGTACCGTTGCCGATATCGCCAGGCGAAAAAATGTGCTCGGGAACTTCAGGCACAACATCAGCTTCTTGTGCCAAGTGGAAGCTTGTCGGTGTCTGAAACGGCTAAGGATCTCTTGACCGAAGCTCGCGCTCGTCTAGCCAGCCGAGAAGCAACAAGTTCAAGTGGGATTTTTTTCTCTTAGGAACTTGTTTTTTATTTCTTTTTCTCTCATTAAATGCTTTTATCTTTTTTCTTCCATTCACCTTGTCATTGTGACTCTTTATTTACAGCGGGAACGGGGAGTGTTCAAGAACAACGGGAGGCCAACAGGGAGCGAATTCAGGAGCAACAAAGAGCTCATTACCGCGCGAACAAAGCAAGGCTCTGCGAATACAAAAGACAGTACTACACGAACCACCGCGAACAAATTCGTGAGCGTAGACGACTCCATCGCCAAACCCACCTCGAACGAATTCGTCAAAGCAGCCGAAGATATTACTATACACGTCGGAGAAAGTGCCTCGAAATTTGAAGACGGTACAGGGCAAACCATCCCGAGCAAATTCGTGACTACCGCCAACGATATCGCGATACAAGTCGGAGACGTGAGCTGGGTTCGTGTTTGCTCGAAGGCTTGGCGACCGATGCCCGTCCATCGCATGTCATTGATACGGCAGGTGGTGGATGGCTCGTACGTAAGTACGGGCTCCGGCCTCCTACGCCTCCCTACCTGAGAGAAGGTTTGGCGCGTGTAGACCGCTTGGCTCCTCCCGCATCCCCGTCTTTGTCGTCGGATCTATCCGACGCCGCCGACCGGCTAGACGAGTTATTGCTTCGTGCCTCTCCCGCAGGATCATCGTCCATTGCTTCCGACGTGGTAGCAGAACTAAACGACCTAGTACCACCCCGCCCCGAACCGGCGCGACGATCCACACGTCTCGCACAACGGCCGCGACGACCCCCCGCAGCGCCAGAGGAGGATGAGGAACCCGTGGTTGATGCCGCACAAATCGTATTGCGGCGCGTGCGGGCGAATCGCGCTCGTTCTCAGGCGCGAGCGGAGGTAGACCATGAACAGCGTCAAGCGGCCTTGGAGTGTGAACAGCGCATCCAAAACGCTATTCGGGAAGTAGTGGTTCGTCCAGGACCGGATTTGGATCTGGCTCGTGCGGCTGCGCAGTTTGAACGTGAAGACCGCGTTGGATCTTGTGTGGCAGCTGAGTTCTTTGCAGACACATCCTGTTTCAAGGAGATGTCCTTCGGAGCTCCTCGAATTTTAATCTGACAAGTTGCGGGGTGCGTGTGCGGGGCACCAACTTTTGTGTTTGGACTGAGTAGGGACGCTACGGAACTGGGGTGACTTTAAGGAGACTCTACTCCATGTCTTGTATATATTGTAAATATTTGTTACGCGTATTTTATGCTTTTTTTCCTTCTTGTTGTACAAATAGTACCTTGATGATTCTAGTTATTAAACCGTTTGATTCGGAAAAAAACGATCCTGTCTTGTTGTTTTTTTTTTTACTTTAATCGTGAGGGGCTTGGGACTTTGTGACGTCATCCCTATCTCGACCCATGGGACGTCATTGTTTGAATTTTGAATTTCCCGACTGTTATCTTTGTATCCAGCATGGTTATGCAAAACACCCCAACCTGTTTCCTGAGGGTCCGCAGAGTGTCACGTGTCTGTGACGTCATGGTTTGAATGTCCCCCTAACGTACGTGTCCTGGGCAACCAAATTTGAATCGACCAATCAGAACGCTCAATTTCCAACCGTCAAAAGTGCGGTGAAATAGCCCACACCACTACTGCTAACATTTCTCGTAATCTAAACCAAAATAATAGAATGTGATAAGCAGATTTCTAATGTAATGCTTTTTCCATTCATGTGGGATCAGAATGCATGCATTTTCAGCAGGATCCACTGTTTTGTGACTTGATTTATTTCTGTAAACTGTTTACCATTCTCAGTCAATGTTGAGAGAACTGGCACTTGCAAATTACTGAGTGTGTGCTGTTCACATTTAAAAATGTGGAGCTTACTGCAAAAGGTTGATGACAGCCTTGATTTCAACCAGTGGCAGTTTGTTCCCAAACCAACCTTGCTTTCAGATCAACATAGCATTCCTGACTTCAGAAAGCATAACTTATGATCCAGGAGCTCCACAGCCAAGTCTTACAATGTACTTCTGGCATCACCATCCAACGTTTGGAAGGACAAATACTATGCTGTTGACTATGTCAACAACTATTACCTCAGCAGGGCAATACATGAGTGCAGCCGACAAAAGTCAGTTCACCTCATTCAAGTTCTTCCAAAAAATTCAACAGCTCATGCCAAGAGGTTTGACTGGCCAAAGCATAATGATATTGACCATGTGCACATCACATGTGTGTTCCTTGGCCCTGTGATTGATCTCGAGGAACTGGAAGCTATGTTCCAGTGGAGGACAAAATAACTTGACATGGCTCAACAGTGTAAAGATGTCCAGTTCAACTACAAGTATAACTTGTATTTTAACATTTCTTGAAAACATTCTTCAAAAGCTTTTTTACTGTTGGGTGCTGTTCACACTTCAAAGTTTAGTCTTTGACTCAAACGTTTCATTGCTGCATTTTTAAGGCCCTAATCTTCCCAACGTAGTTTCTAGTCAAAGGCAACATCATTTCAAAATAATTATTATTGATTAAAGTTGTGATGGAACATAAGCAGTGCATAAGTTTTGTCTTGGAAATAATTTAAACAAGATCATACATGTATGTAATAGTGATGTTGTCAGATGAATTTCCTATATTATTTCAGGCTTAGAGATTATTTTACATGACATGTAATGTAGTGTGGTTGATAGTGTAAACTTATGGAATTGCATTTGATTAAGGTACATCTCTTGCTCATTTTACTGACACAACTGCATTTTTGTTATTATACTGTAGTTGCTGTGTTATTGAAACTTCAAAATTTGTTCTTTAAGTGCTGTGCATGGTGTTGTTGTTGTTGTTGTTGTTACATTAATAAAAGTACCTGATGTAGATTCTGCAACATAGATTCTGCAACAGTACCATCATTTAAATTGAACTAATGATGATGGGGATGTGCACAATAAACTCAAATGTTTTGGCATTTGTATAAGAAAGATAAAAAGCCCTTTACTGTAAAGCAGACAGACATTTTAAATTCATGCCAGATTCACAGGACTTCTAATTTGAAAATGGTGTTATGAAAATAGAGGATTTTCTGTGTAGATTCCGCAACAGCCATCTAATTTAGTATGGCCTCCTGTCTGTATCAGTATGAATCAAACCACTCTTGTGCATAGATCTTATAGTCACCTACCATGCAGAAGTGGTATTATTTTGCTATGTTGTGTAGATTTCAAGATATCCCACACCAAAATGTTCGGAATGTAGATTCCGCAACAGACGAAATACCGTGGAATGACCCGTTAATAACTATGAAGTTTGTTACTATCTGAATGTTTTTTTCAATGGGATGTCAACAGGCCAAGTGGATGTTATGCATAATAGTTCGGATGATCAAGTTGAGCGCGTGACCCGTTATAAATATTTTTTTACAAAATGTCCCCGAATCGTCAAGTATCGCCACAGAAGACAAGAACATCATTCTAAAGGCTTATTCTATGCAAAAAGTAGGTTGTGGAGGTAATTTTGAGAGTGAAAATCAAGTTTACAGCAGAAAAGAATAACATGGTTATGTATATTTATATTTAATTACGTTAACACAACAGAAAGACGCTTACCTTATTTTGACACGACAATGCTTTACTATTGCCATAAAAACTATTCAGTGAAGCTCGCATAGTACACAACATTATGACTTCATAAAGGCCACCTTTTAAAGCGAAATATTTTTTGAAAGAACCAACATATTTGCTATTAGAGACAAAAACCCCTTCCTATTTCATTACGTGCGTGAAGACAAGAAACTCAATCGTGTCCAATTACACTCCATGTCAAAAACGCAACTAAATAAATTTCCCACCAGTGTTCAGCATCAAACTCTTTACTTGAATTATCAAGGAAAAAATGGGCAACAAGCTTTCCTTCAAATAATTTTTTACTAACAAGAACTAGTGAAATTTCCAATTGTTACCGAAGACTGTGCAGATTCAAGTTGTTCAATTCCTTCTCTGTCTTTGTTAAACCCATACGTTACCAGAGGATTTTCCATTTGGTTTCAGTGTTCTACACTGATAACAGCACACTTGGTAAAATATTAGAAATAAAGCTCACTTTGATCGGCTCGACAGGCGATATATTATTGTCGAAGTCAATTACTTGCCGCTTTTAAGAATCCAGATATATTTGTCTTGCTTATCCAATTGACGTTCCATTCTTGAGCTCCGTAAGGGTATATTTTGTTTAAAGATGCACTAAAACGCCACGGGCGTTACCATGACTTTCGAAGCGAATTGCGGCATCGGCATCGAGTGACAGGTTGTTGGCAACTGTTGAACCCAGGTACATGAAGTGGTCAGTGACCTCAAGCTCCTCGTTGTTGATGCTGATCGATGGTAGTGCAGGGACATCCTGGCCCATGACGTTGGTTTTCTTGATGCTGATGGTCAGCCCAAACTGCTTGCAGGCATGGGCGAACCTGTCCATCAGTCGCAGGAGGACTTCTTCTGTGTGTGAGGCCAGGGCAGCATCGTCGGCAAACAGCATCTCTCTAATGAGAACTGTGCAGACCTTGGTCTTGGCTCTCAAGTGGGACAGGTTGAACAGCTTCCCGTCGCTTCTGGTATGCAGATGGATGCCCTCTTCAGACTCACTGAATGCAAACTTCAGCATCAAGGAAAAGAAGATTCCAAACAGTGTTGGCGCAAGTACACAGCCCTGCTTCACACCGCTTTTGATAGTGAATGGTTCCGATGATGCGCCATCAAAGCTGACAGTGCCCTTCATGTCGTTGTGGAAGGAGGCAGTGATGCTGAGCAACTCAGGGGGGCAGCCAATCTTCTTCGGCAGCTGGAACAGGACTCTTCTGCTCACGAAGTCGAAAGCCTTGGTGAGGTCTATAAATGCCATGTAGAGTGGCATTTGTTCCTTGCGGCATTTCTCCTGGAGCTGGCGTACAGAGAAAATCATGTCGACTGTGGACCTCTCTGCCCTGAACCTGCACTGGGACTCTGTGTAGACGTGATCAGCTAGGACCTGTAGACGAGCAAGGACCACACATGCGATGACTTTTCCAACAATGCTGAGGAGGGATATGCCGCGGTAATTATTACAGTCACTGCGATCGCCCTTGTTCTTGTATAGTGTGACGATCTTAGCATCTCGCATGTCCTGCGGTACATTGCCTTCTCTCCAAAACAGACAGAGAAGATCGTAGAGTGGCTCAAGCAGGGCTGGTTTCCCACACTTGATGATCTCAGGGGGTATTCTGTCTTCACCTGGAGCTTTACCGCATGAAAGAGCATCAATTGCTTTGCTGAGTTCCTCAAACGTGGGTTCTGCATCTAGCTCCTCTAGCACGGGCAGATCTTCCAACGCATCGAGTGCTTCCTGGGAGACCAGATTTTCTCTGGAGTACAGCTCAAGTTAGTGTTCAACCCACCTCGTCATCTGTTTGTCTTGGTCTGTTATTACCTCCCCCGTCTTGGATTTCAGGGGTGCGCACTTCTTCACTGGCTTGCCTGTCGCTTGCTTGATGCCCTCATACATGCATCTGATGTTCCCGGTGTCTGAGGCTTGCTGAATGTTCTCCGATAGCTGGAGCCAATAGTCGTTTGCACAGCGGCGTGCTATTTGCTGGGCCTTGCTTCGGGCAGCTTTCAGTGCCAGCAGATTCCTCTGAGATGGCTCGCGCTTGTATTCAACCATCGCGCTGCATTTTGCGTTGATAACAGGCTCCATTTCAGCTATGTTGGCTTCAAACCAGTCCGCGTTCTTACGCTCTTTCTTGCTGTAGGTTTGGACTGCGGCACTGTAGATGGTATTGGGGATGGAGTTCCATCTATCCTCAGCGTTCTCTTCTTGTCTGTCAGACAATGTTTCTTCGAGCCTTACAATGAACTCATCGTTCTTTTGTGAGTAGGCTGTCTTGCTGGTGTTGATGCGAGGCTGGCCCTTCTGCTTGGTGTGGTGGAGCTTCTTTGGTTTCAGCTTTACTTTGGAGGCAATAAGCGAGTGGTCAGTGTCACAGTCAGCGCTGTGGTAGGCTCTTGTGTTGCAGACACTGTTGATAGAGTCTCGCCTAGTGACGACTAGATCCAGCTGGTGCCAGTGTTTTGACCTGGGATGTCTCCAAGATACTTTGTGGCATGCTTTGTTCTGGAAGAAGGTGTTAGTTATGCATAGGTTGTGGTAACAGCAGAGTTCCAGAAGTCTCTGGCCGTTGTCGTTCATTTTGCCTGTGCCGTGGTGACCTAAGACGTTTGGACATGCCTCACGATCTGAGCCTACCCTTGCATTGAAGTCGCCTATGACGTAGATATGCTCGGACGCTGGGATGGTGCTGAGTGCAGTATCCAGAGATTCGTAAAAGTGGTCCTTTGTTTCACCGTAGCCAGTAGTGTTGGGGCATAAACACAGATGATGTTGACATGGCCCTCCACTGTTGAGAGATGCAGCTTGAGAATTCTCTCTGTCAGTCTGTTGGAGGTTCTATCATCTAGAGCAGCGAATTCCTCACGGCCACTCCTTGTTCTCTCCGTTCTGCAGGGCTGCGATATCGATATTCAATCTGTGCAGCTCGCGATCTATCACTGCTGTCTTGCGAGCATCGTCAATTGCTTGCAGATCCTCAGACAGTCCGGGCCGCATGGTCCGTACATTCCAGCTCCCAATCCGGAAAGCTGATGTTTTGGTTTTGTTCTTTCGTTGTTTGCCTGGTGCGTGGTTGACGATCTGCTTGTTGAGCTTTGACTCTAAGCTCCAGGCACCCACTGAAGCAGGCAGACCATGGCGGGTCAGTACCTTACTGTCCGGGGGCTTGAGGCGGGAGGTAGCTGACCAGTGGAACTACGATGGTCCCTCCCACCGTCGAGGACAACCCCTAGCGCGCTACTCTACGCCAGTTGAGCATGGACTTATACCTGGTAAACTGCTGTCCTCCGTGTTGTGCGCTCACCGAATGGCGAGACTGGAGTGTCCTCTCCAGGGTGCAAGCCTGGGCAAAGTATATGGAGACCCTGTGCTGCCCATTCAACATGGCCCCCCTCTCGGCTGCGCCAACTTGGTCCAAGGGAACACAGAGCATTACACCTTCACGTAAAAAAGTGGCTCAAGAAAGAAAGGCAGAAAAGAAGAGAGAGATAGATTGGGCATTTTATCAAAAGAACCATGAAAAGAAAATTGCTCAAGTCAAGGAACATACGCAAATGATCCACCCGTTGTCAAAGCGGCTGGCACGAAGAAGGACCGATATAAAGAAAACAGAGCGGAAAGAAAAGCTGAAGGAAAAGAGAGAAATTGCTCGAGCAGAACTGTAGAAAAAAAGGGAGAAAATAAGAGAACAAACCAGGGAAAGAGTCTGTAAATATCGTGAATGAAAATTACAAGATGGAACACAAGAACAAGCAATAGAGGCGGCATCAACTTCAAGCACGAGCAATGGATTTAAAAACCGGGCATTCAAAAAACGCATAGCTGACAGGGCGAAGGAGACGCTTCCTTTGAGTCCCAAGAAAAAAGCTACAGTCAGCAACGCTGGTGAACAGCCCAAGAACCAGGAAGATACTCGCAAACCATGGATTGCTTAAAACCCTGGAGGAGCCGAAAGAATTGTCCACCCTTAGAGCGCTGGCATCAGACATCTCCGAAGGGTTGAACGAAGTGAAACGTTCCGGATCAAACGAGAAGAGGGCAGCACTCAGAGCTTTTACGTCTCTTCCATTTGGAGAAAATATAAAAAAGACAAGGGCAAGGAAGTCCTTAGGAAAATTAGTTAATTTAAATGAAATGAGCATAAGTAAAGCGATAAGGAACTGAGAAAGTATCCTTAAGGGCGACACCGCAAGCTGGCTCTACACCAAGTTCACCAAGACACAATTTCGGAGGAAGATACTAAAATCATATTTAATTACTGGGCAAACACAACCAGCAGTACGTCCACCATGCAAAGCCTGTGTTGGAAAAGACGCAGACAGAAGCATTTCTTGAATTTCAACAACTTCATCCGGATGTGAAAGTCAAGCAAAGGAAGTTTGAAAGCCTGAAGCCATTTTTTGTTAAGCAAGCTAAAGAGAGAGATAGAAGATCATGCCTCTGCCGAAAACATGTAGAGACAAAAATTGTTTTTGACACTTGCATGAAGTTTCGTCAGGGCATTCTCAAGGAAGCTGACCTCAGCCATGATGAATACCCTGTTTTGAAGACCGTGACAGAAGCTGCTGAAAAGACTCTTTGCCCTAGACAAGAGGACAAATCATTTCACAACATCAAGTGCTTAGAAAGAGAATACGATTCCTGTAGTGTCGATGCCCTGGCACTACTACCAGAGGAGAGTACTACTGAAGGTTCTGTGCACTGGTCGCACTACGAATATGTTCCAACAGGAAAGTTTCTTTCAAACGGCCAAGAGAAAAAGAAGATAGCCCTCGTGCAAAAGGATACTCCACCATCTGAGCTATTTAAGTACTTTAAGGAGCTCCTAACAACCTACCCAATTCATTCATTTATGGCAAGATGGCAACGTGATCAGCTTGAGAACCTGCTAGACAACCTTCCTCTTGGCCATGTGGTGTGCATATGTTGTAGTTTAGAATTTTTTTCAGGTCAAATTTTTTTAAACCCAGGTTAAAATTTTCCACCTAGTTCATAATATTTAAACTAGGTAATTTTTTTTTACCTAGGTTATTTATCAACTGTCTAAAAAGGGCTTTTATTTATGGGGTGTAGTTTAAAAAATAGGGGCCTGGTTTTTTGGGGGGGTCTAAAAAGAATAGTACACAAAAAAAAAAAGCAAGAAATTTGCTTTGTTCCAAAGTCATATCGGAAACTCAAGGGCAACTATTCCGATGAAGTCGGAAGATTAACACTGATCATCGGAATAAGTGGTATTGAGACTTCCAATGGATAAAAAAATATCGGTCTTCCGATTGAACTTGATCAAACATCCTATTAGCACGATGCACGGAATTTTGAAACATGAACTGCTTCTTAAAGTCTGTGTCACGCGAGATCTACGACCCAAAAAAAATGAAATTACCGTCCAGATGAAAAGGATGCTTAACTAACTAGTCAGCGTTTGAAGGGCACTTATGTTTAAAACGTGTTTAAAATTGTTTGAAACATGTTTGAAATGTTGCTGTTTGGATGGAGTTTGAAACTCTGTAGGAGATATTTATCAGTGTTCAAAACACAATCATGTGTTACATCTGTCAACAAGGCTCATTATCATGACTGCAGAAGTAAATTCCCTTGAAAAGGTTGCTGCACCTTTTGGGCACTTTGCTGTTAAGAGTCCAGGGAAAATGTGATCGTTGAAATCATCCGTGCTTTGTTTTTGTGCTTCCAGTTGCACTGAAATGTTCAAAGTTATCTTTGAAAAATATTGACTTACACTGGTGCATCGAGCGATATTGATCAAAGAACCAACAGTTATTCTTTTTTAATACCATACGAAATCGACTGAAATGATAAGGTCGAAAAGTTTTTGTTCAGATTCTTTACGGAATATTAAAGAGTGAGAAACTTTTAATGGCCGAACCCTCGCGGGATGTATTTTTTTAACGAAAACCTAATTGTAGGAAGACATGTCACGATCGCTTCAAACGTGTGACAGGCATCATTGGTTTCTTTCAGTCGAGTAGCAGTTCACGCAAGCTGGTAATTTTGGCGGTCCATTTTAGAATGTCAAATATCACGAATTTAACACTGGTTTTCGAAACCTCAAGAGTATGTTGTGCAGTATTAAAAGCCCTCCAATATTAAAACTGTGTAGCCGAAACACTTTAATATCCCATTGTTTTGTTGTGCGCTGTCTAATCAAGATACGTTCAAAGGTCAATGTTACAATGCGGCCGCACAGCAAACGACCGAAATGTGTTTCATCACGGTGTATTAAACTGGCACAGATAGTTGTTTTTCAAGCATTACGTTAAAGAATTGGCAAGTAAATCAACGCTTCACCTTTAAGTTTGGTTTCCAAGAAGGTATTTAGAGTCATATATAAACGCTTGAAATCAGTCATTTTTGTTGTTGTTGAGATGTTTATGTTGAAAATATAGAAACAACAGGAGCATAAATTGTAGAAACATGTGCACACAAAGATTACAATCTGCGAGATCGAAGCGCCGTACGCTTATACTAAATCCACTCATTTATAAAAACATTGCGTGCCGATATGCCATTCTAGATTGATATCCGATTGATTTCCGATTTTATCAGAATTTTGAAAGCTCAAATCGGAAATTCTTGAGTCAGACACAAGCAGCTATCGGAATCGGAAAATGCCTATAGCAACATCGGGAACCAAAATTTCCGATGTTATTTTGGAGAAGCTCCCTTAGTAACCACTCTGTTTAATCGGTGGACAAAAGTAAGCAAAGTGTGTGGTGAACATGAGAAACATCGTTACCACATCAATGCCATGGTTGCATACGATAATTTTCTCACAACAAGTCGGAATCTGCAAAAAAACATCCAAATTCAAATTGAAAGTGAACGCAGGAGCACGATTAAGAGAAACAGAGAAATTGTGCAAAGTGCGTCCATTTCTGCGGCAAACAGTGCATTGCAATGAAAACCCATAGAGATGACAGCACTGCCGATCAAAATGGAAACAGGGGCAACTTTCTAGCTTTGCCTGAATTTCGTGTTGACTCAGGCGATGAAGTTTTAAAGAACCACCTAGCGACATGCAGCGCGAATGCACGATATTCTAGTAAAACAATACAGAATCAACTCATAATGCTGATCGGAGACCACATAAGGGATTCGATAATTCAAGAAATCAAAGAAGCAAAGTACTTCTCAATTCTTTGCGATGAAGTCACTGACAATGCTAATCTCGAACAGTTGTCTTTGGTTTTACGATTTGTCGACAAAAGAGTGCATGATCCGCAAAGAGTTTTTAGACTTTCGATGCACCGATCGAATAACTGGTCAAGTAATTTCTTCCTTGATCTTGGAGAAGTTGGAGCAGTGGGGTCTGGACATTTCAAACTGCCTAGGCCAAGGCTACGATGGTGCTTTGAATATGTCTGCACAAGCGCAGGGAGTGCAAGGCTTAATAGCACAGAAAAACCCCAAGGCCCTGTTACTTCCGTCGATTGTTAAAACCTTTGAGGTTATTTTGGACGAACAGCAGCACAAACAATACAGTACTGAAACCCCTTGGAACTGGGACAGAGAGACTCTCCAGAAGGCAAATGGCTTCTACCACACATGTTGTTCTTTCCAGTTTCTCATTGCGTTAAAAAAGAAAACTTTGACAGTCATTAAGCCGATTAGCATTAAACGGCAAAAGAAGTCCAATGACATCGTGAAGGCATACTGTATGATATCATAGACCGAGAAAGAGTTGAACGAAATGAGAGACGAGGCTGAAGCTGTGGTCAAAAGATGGTACTCTAATGCTGTGGAGCTCAGTTCAGACCTAGGTACCAAGCCCAGCGTTCCGAGAACAGCCTCAAGACAGCAGCACTGGGCAAATGCACCCCATGACACTCCTGAGGAATATTACTCTCGCAATCTTTTCTTGACCATATTACACAAGAGATGTCTTCAAGGTAATATGTTTTAATCAGGTCTTCATGACATTTTAGATACGTTGTTTGCAAGATAAGATGACCTTTAGGACGGGTTTCCCTTTAAAGTGATCGGATTACATAGCTGTTCCTTTACTCTTCTCCAGTTATAACAGTCACACTACACAAAGTACAACAGAGTACAAATACAAATATGCAAATTCTGATCAGTGGTTATATTTTGAATTGTTCTAGATTTGGTAATACTCAGAAGACTGCTGTGCAGTTACTTGGTCTAGTTCCAAGCATCACCATGTCATGCACAGATGCAAACATTGATGCGGTTTCAGAGATGTACAGCTCAGACCTGCCAAACCCTCAAACTCTGGATGTCGAGTACCATCGATGGACGAGAAAGTGGCAGTCAGAGAGAAGCCAACCAGACGCACTTCAACCTGCATTAGAGGTACAGAACTTAATGTTTTTGTTTTTTAATGTTAGCCTTTCAAATTAAACTGAACTATTTTTTTTTGTTATCTTAGGCCTGTGATGCAGATATTTTCCCCAACATCCACTGTTTGCTGCATATTGCATGCACTATTCCAGTGACTTCAGCTGACAACGAGCTGGCCAACAGTACCTTAAAGCTGGTCAAAGGCTACCTGCGGACCACCATGACGACAGAAAGGTTGTCTGGCTCGGAGCTCATGAATATTCACCACAAGAAACCTGTGGATTATGATGCTGTTGTCCAGGAATTTGCAGAACAGCAACCCCGGAGAATGTTGCTGGCTGATCCCATTTTTGAGGAATCATGAATTTTTAATTTGAATGAATTTAAAATAATAATAAAATAATTATTGTCAGTGTTAAGAAAATCCATCCTTAATACTACTGTACTTAGCACAAAAATGGAGGTGACTTTAGAGCAATTAAACCACTTGAAAATTCAGAGGCCCTAAAATTAAAAATTTTCCAGGGGAGTATGCCCCCAGACCCCCCTAGGGGCTACTGTCTTTGGCGTGCCTTTATCTGAACCCCCCTTCGTCAAATCCTGGATCCACCCCAGGTATTGGTGACCTCTCTTGCTCCCTTGCCGACTTTGCTTTCCCCATCCAGCGCAATTAATTTGAGACATCCCATGCTAAAGGAGAGCAGGATGCTGCAGGCTGGCATGTTAAGCAAAAGGTTGGCCAGGCAGTTCTGGGCAGAACAGCTACCATCAACTCGGCGAAGAGTATGCATCAATACTTGATGCAGAACTTTTCCCAGCCTGCTGCCTCAAGTTTCACTTCAAGAGAAAGTTCTGTTCAACTCAAGCACCGTATTTTCTTTTAAGTCCCTTCAGAAGGTGAAGGTGCTGTTGACAGAAAAAGGCATGGATGGAAATTTAAGGAAGCTAAAGGGATAAGAAAGTGGCACTGTGTAAAGTCTCTGGCCCAGCAAGAAAAGGTTCTGATGAGGCATCGGTCCTGCTACTGTGTGAGCTGCATTGTCGAGGATGAAGAAAACTGCAGTAACAAGGCTTGGCTGGATAACTGGAAGGTGGGGCCAATCTGTAAAGATGGTGCAGTCGCAACTACCAGGCAAGCAGCAGAAAAACCCATCCTTGACCGTGACACTGCTTCACACATAGCTGACCTTGCTGCGAAGGGGAGCACAGTGGCTATTGCTGCTGATGATGACCCAATGTATGATTTCTATCTCCTCAAGGTTACATCAGAAGGGGTTGAAGAGCTAGAAAGCGACTACATCGACGATTATCAGTGCACTGCTTTGAGGGATGAAGAGTTTATAAAAGGCAACTTCTACCTGAGGGACCACATGCACGACATGACTTTCACCCTTGATGTAAAGCGTACCACTGTTGTGTATGCTGCCACTGTCCGCCACATTTGTGGGGAATTGCCAGCAAAGAAAAAGGGAAGAAAAACCATCTACACGCTTCCAGTAAAGGAAAATGAGGAGATAATTGCCTCTCTCTGAATGAAATGAAAGTAATCTGCAGTTTTAGTTTCATTTTGTTGATATTTCCTGCATTATGTTTCAAATTCTTGAACTTGCCACACCCACAAGGCATTATGGGTAAAATAAAAAACAGCTGAAATTTCCGAAATAATGTAAATAGTAAAAAAAAAATTACTAGTGTTGTACAATAGACATAAAATGCCATCTACGTATCCATTGCTAGTAGCAAAAATAAATATTTTATTATTGACGTGTGTTATGGGAAATGTATAGGTGACTGTGCTACTCATCTTGGGGGAAAAAAAGAGATTAGTTATTTAGGAGGAGCAAAGGGTTGGTACTTTTTAGTGATAAAATGTTCACGAACTACCTGAGCATTTTCAGCTCTTTTTACTCTTCATTTTTTGTGTATGTTTTTAGCAATCCTCAAAGGAAGCCATAATCTAGTGTTGAGTTCCTTAGCACTGACAAAATTCTGAAATGCTACATAACGTTATTTCTCTTGTTGCCAGAACAGGTCTGTGATTCAACCACAAGTTAATGTTAAAGTTATTTTTGAGGCATACAATTAATGCAGCTGGCATATCAACTTTGAAAATTGCTTAAAAGTTTCTTGACATTCCTAATCATATATGTTCATATGAGCTTTTTAGTATGTCTGTGAGGCCAATGTTCTCTAGTGCATTTCTTGCATTAACAAGTGTAACCTCGTGTTATAGTTATTGATAACACAAATACTGTTATCATACAGTCTTGGAAATCAATTTGAACAATGAAATAATGAAGTTAATGTAACAGTTATGCTTTGATCAGGAAGTCTCCTCGAGTTACTTTCCTTGAATAATTTTCTTTCAACCAAGCAGTAACCTTCAATGATTGACTTAATGAGAGATATACTAATGTTAACACCAAATGACAGTTGGTGTGATTTTGGACAAAAAACAAGGCATAACTTCCTTATAATGAGAAAAGCAAGAAATTATCTCAAGAGATTTTAGCAATTAAGCACCATGTGCAGCTACAGTTAAAAGTGCGCAATTAAGTCTCTCCGCCTCTTGCCAGTTGTTTGGAAGGCTGATTCCAAAGGCATTTCTAGCATAATCAAAGTAACCTTGATATTCATTAACACTTCTCCTCTGAATGATGTGCTAAGATAAATAGTCAAATTCTGACTGAGGAACATTAAGCAGGTTTTTAACAGCCCCATGAAACTCAGGTAAATAGAATAGTGAATCAGGTCTACCAGGGACAGTGTTGTGCCAACTTTTCCTAACTCTGTGGTGGCTGTTCCAATGTTCTTTAACAATGTCAAGGTCTTTCTGGATAACTGGTGCAAAACAGTACCACAAACATTCCATACTTAATTCATAGGAAGAGCCCAAGACACCCTTAAATTCCAAATTTTGGAAAAAAAATAGCGCCACCATGTTGACCTGTTCCATGAATAAAATGACCACCATTCTTCAATTCTTTGGTTTCTAGGTGATGAGACTTAACGGTGGGCATCAGCATTCAGTGCCAAGATCTGTAATTAGCTGTCTAGAGCATCCTTTCGATTCTTTTACAGTGCTTAAAAAATAAGTGGCAATGTTGTCTGGTGAGTTGTTGGACCTGGTAACCTGAAGCCATAATATTTTCCGGCTGAAGCCATCTACATGTATAGCCCCATGTACGGGAAACCCAAAGGGCTTCTGTTTATCATAGCCATCTATCTATCATTTGGGCAAGGACAGTGATAAGTCCTTCTCTTCAACCAGTGAGCTTTCCTTAACTGGCAACCTTCTGGATCTACCTCTTTTCATATATCTTAACAAGGAAATGAATGATTTCTTCATAACTAAAACCACGTTGAAAATATTTGATTATGGTCTCCTCATCACTCTCAACCTCATTGCTCGAGTCTTCTTCCTCACTTGAATCTTCTATCCTTACGTCTAAAAATCAAAGTCAACGTACAAAACTATAGGGATGACAACAAGCCACTTTTTTCTACAACTTAACATATACAATACAATGCAATACAATTCAACACAATATTTACTGTAGTCATACGATTAGCTTTTTTTTGGGTGCGTCCTGCACATATGACGCACAAGCTAATTTTTAACTAAGCGACTAAAAGAAAAGGGAAAAAATAGAAAAGATCTAATTGTACATGCAAACTTCAAAATATGTGCTATGACTGAATGAAGGAAGGAAGGAAGGACCTTTATTTAAGTGTCTAGTCGTTCTAGTGCTGGAGCACTAATTGGGGACACTGTAAATTCAAATTAACAAATCAACGCAAATCAAATCAAATGCGTATGTAAATTATTTACGAATGAAAGGTTTTACATATAACATAAATTACGAGATAAATATATAAGCTTAAGTCAGAGCACTCTGTGAACCCATTACTGTGTTAGGGCCTGTTTACATGGAGGGAGGGTGCCCCGGCTAACCGAGCTACCCTGGCCAGGCTAACTTCTCATATGTTTCTTTAAAAAACGCTTGAAGTGTTTACATGCTAGACAGGGTAGCCCACCTACCCTGGGCACCCTGTCTACATGCCTCTGTCACTCGGCTAGGCAGGATAGCTTTTTACCATGAAATGGTTGGTGCCGGGCTATCCCGGTTAGCCAAGGTGAGATTAACCACGCAAACATTGATAAACATGACGGCGAGAAGTGAGTTTTTTCGTAGTTACCATTTGCCAGTGTTATCTGCCGAACAGAATGACAGTAAATCTGAAGATTTGTGCCCCTGCAGGAAGCTGAAATAACCACTGTTACCAAAACAAAGTCAAGGCAATCAAAGAGGAAAGCAAGTACAACTTCAGCCTCTATCAGCACAGAGAAGAAGTCAAGGAAGTTTTCTTGGACTCCTGAGTCAGTCAAGGCTCTTCTGAAATACACCAAAGAACTTAAAACTTAATGTGAATTTAGCGGAGTAGGCTTTGAAGCTGACCTTCAAAGCTTATACGCAGAAATGGTAAGCTTACCAGGAAGAGAGATCAAGTTTAAGTTTAACTACATCTAATACATGTATACAATTATAATTACACAATGTGTACGAAAACTAAGAGACCTATCTATTTACAAAGATATAATTAAGTAGTAAATTTTTAAACGAGTTTAAGCTAGAAGCAGACATAACTGAGTTTGGTAAGGAGTTCCAGTCATTAATGTAATGGTTAAAAATGAAAATTCAAAATAGTTTGTCCTCGCTGCTTTAGGTCTAATTTTAAAGACCAGTCAGATCCACATATGCAGTGTCGATATCAGAATAGCCATGAATTATCTTGTAAAGCTGAAGCAAGCAGAGGTATTTCCTTCTAAGCTCCAATGATGACCAGTTTAGTTCAGTGCGCCTTTCAGAGTAAGGTTTATCAGATCCACAAATCAATGTTGAGTAGCACGACGCTGGATGCATTAAATACTCTGTATGTGTTTTACCAAATAAGGGTTCCACACTGGGCAGGCATATTCCAAAATAGGACAAACTAAAGCATTAAAAGCTGTTTTAATTGTCACAGGATCTTTGGGCCCAAATGTTCTCCTTATTAGACCCAACACTCTATTTGCCTTACCAACAATGTAATTGATATGAGAATCCCACCTTAAAGAAGAATTCAATCCAAATACCCAGGTGCTTTTGTTTATCTACAGCTGACAGATTATTCTCATTTATCACATACTGATGAAAGGACATTTAGACTTGGTAACATGTAGGGCCTTACACTTTTCAGGCTTCAGAGTGACCTTCCACAAGTCACACCAGGAGGCAACAGACAAAAGGTCACCCTGAAACTCAACACCATCATCTCCAGATGTGATATTACGATATAGTACACTGTCATCAGCAAAAAGCTCTGTAGTACAGCTTACATTTAGGGGAAAGTCATTTATATACAGCAGGAAAAGAAGTGGCCCTAATATAATCCCTTGAGGGACACCAGAGGACACCTCCATCCATTCTGATGAATGGCCTCCAATAATGACTCTTTGTGTACAGTCTGACAGACAATCGTGAAACCAGGAAAACAAATGACCCTGAATGCGAGAACACTGCAACTTATAAAGCAAGTGACGATGAGGAACCTTGTCAAAGGCTTTTGCAAAGTCCAAAAAGATCACGTCGACTGAGTCACCTTTCTCAAGAAAGCTGAACCATGAACGTACAGGTGTAGCAGCTGAAGAAGTTGAGTAACACATGAACAGGCTTCTCTAAAACCATGCTGGCTCTCACTCAGCAGCCTATGATGTGTTAGAAACTTCATAATATGCTTATGGATAACACGCTCCAAGGGCTTCGCTAAAATACTCGTAAGAGAAACTGGTCATGGACATGGACATCGCAGAATAAAACCTGTTGGAGAAGAGGATGGACGAGGAAAAGGCCAGAGTAAGGAAAGGATATGAGAGTATCAGAGAAAAAATAAAAAATTTGAGACAAGATTATCGTGCTACTGTAAGTGGCAAACTTGTTCAAGATAATTTTGACCTACTTACCGAGATATGGGGAGGCTCACCTGCAACAACATCACTCCCATTTGGAATCAATGGAGATACCATTGGTGAAGAGACAGATACTCAGTATCCAAAGGCTGATTATGAAGGTACATCTCTATAGTCTTTTGTAATGCTATAATTGTCACTACATTTTAAAATTCTCTTTTGCTATTTAATTAATTTCTTTGTGCATATGAGCTAAGGCAGAGGGGACAATAAATATTATTTCTTTATTCAAGGGAAGTGACAGTATTCAATCACTTGGAGGTAAGACTCGATAGATATTACTTAGTGGTTACAATATTGCAAGACTTTTTTAGTACTTTCAAATTAATGATTGATTATGCTTACTAATTTTCAGTAAATGATGATGATGACTATTCCATTCTTTTTCATGGCTCTCCCAAGCACAAAGAGACCAAGTTCTTATGAACACAGCCAAAGAGGACGTGCTTATGAAAAAACAATGCTAGAATCATTTGAGAGGTCAAATAATTCTTCAGACAAATCACTGTCAAAAATGACAAATTGTCTCAATTCTCTTGGGGAGGGCATAGTATGCAGATGATAGCTATGGCCCTGGCTGGTACAGTTCCTCATCCTAACCAGACACATGCACAATAGGTGAGTTAATTCCCCAGCCTATGTGCCAAACTACAACTTTTACCATACTGCTTCTCAGATATGCAAGTGGAACTTCATTTAATTTTTCAGACCAAAGGGCTCAGCATTATATGTCTTCTGGCACCAGCTCCACTAATATTGTGATCACTGATCTGAATTGATTTTATTAGCAGAGCCTGTTTTGTCGGTAGTTGTTGTTAGTGCACATTTCAGACAAGATACATATGTTATTACAGTTAGCCTATATTAATGCATGAAGTGGAACTTACATAGACCTGCTTTTTGAATCACTAAAAACCAGAAGGGGCTCTGACAGGGAAAAAAATGCAAAAGATATGACATTCTTCTTGAGGGAAATACAAAGGGAAATACAATGTATCTGTTGTGTTATTCTTTGTAACGTGTGGAGCCAGAAAGCATTTTGAAATTTGTAGTAGTGGGCAACGTTGCCTGTCTGTCACTTTGGAGTGAATATTATTTTTTGGTTTTCATGTACTTATCTTTCAAAAACTAGTGCGAGGGTTTCATCAGGTTTCCAAACGTGAGAAAACATTTGAAACCACGAGGCAGCAGGCAGGCAGGCAGTGGTTTACTGTTTTTGAGCATTTAGAAACCTGAAGCGCAAGTTTTTGAAGTTGCTTCTCCAGCAAAGAAAATTAGTTTAAATTATCATTTAAATAAGTTCTCTCAATTTAAATATTTTTGAGACTTGAATTGTAATCCTATCACCTAATTGCTGCTCTGTGACAAATTTTGAATATTCATCAATGTCACATTGTTACCCAGCTGTTTGTCAGTTCTGAGCGAACACAATGCTTCGCAAAGCAAATGGCAGAGTGTAGATTTAGACCTCCTAAGACTAGCGAAGAAGAGGAAAAGTGTGTGGCCAGCACTATTCTGAGGTAACGTCTAGCCTGTTAAATGCAGGGGTAGATAGTAAATTAGTAATCCTTGGAACTGGGAATTTCTAACATTAGGGCCATTTTAGGTTGGAAGTGTACAGCAAGGTTGAAAGTGAACCAAAGGACGAGGTCGCCACCATTGAGCGAGAATTTAAATTTAGAAAAAGAATGACCCTTTCTGTTTTGGGAGTTTAATAACTCTACTGTTACATTTAACGTCAGCAGTAAATAATTTAGGTTTAAAGTTTGTTTTGTAAAATGTGTGATTAAATAAAGTGTTTATCGTTGTGTTTTTCTTGCGTTAATCAATATGCTGGTTAGCAAAATTTGCATCCGTGTTTGAAATTATTTCCAAACACGCCATGGTTTTCAGCTTGTTTTTCATTGGGTTTCTAAATCCATCAACCTGACCAGAATAAGATTCTCTGGTTGGGTAAGAGCTGCATGAATGAGTTTGAGAAGTACAAATCAAAAATGCATCAGTCGTTTATATTTTATGGTATCCTAGATGTCATTTCAACTTATTATAATAATAAAATATAATAAAAACATTATCTACAATAATAATAACTTTAAATGTTCAAAATATAATTTAACCCTTGTATTTCTTTGTTTTTATGTACATGTAGTATTCAATCAAAACCTTCAACAATAGCTACAGATCAGCTACAAACTCACATTTAGTTTTGTCACGTTAGTTATGTTGAAATTTTCCGTAGAATGATGATATTTTATAATCACATACAACATTGTGTCTTACAGTATGCCTTGGTTTGATGTCTTACAAGGTACTTGGTATATTACAGGTATGAGTTTTAAATGTGAGTTTGATGATGCATTCCCTAAATAAAAATTAATGCAACCCCCCTCCCCCCTCAAAGAAAAAAGATACTAATAATATTGCACCTCACCCCTCAGTTCCAGAATAGACCAGCTACAAAAGTTCACTTGAGCATACATTGATGAATAAAATGTTCATTTGGTCACTGTGGAAGTTGCTCTTTGTACATGGCAGTAATCACATTCCTGACATAAGTTCCCTCACCACTATTGAAGGCATAGCAACGGTCTGCTTCAGTGTTGGGCTGGGTGAGTTTGTCTTGTGCAATCTGCCGGCCACAATATCATCATCAATAGTAACACTTTTCATTTAACAAATATTATGAAGAACAAAACAGGTATACACAACGTTTGGAACAGACTTCAATGCCACATCAAGGCGCTTGTTTTAAAACTTGCCAGCTGGCTTTCCATCTGCCAAAAAAACACTTTGTGGGGTTCCTTGCACCTCACAGGATATTGTTGAAAATGACCTCTTCATTGTTGTGTGGATTGGGAAACTCCTTCGTGCAATAAGGAAGCAAGGGGTAAGCAGGGTCACCTAACAATATAACTGGTACCGTACTTTATCACCAGGCCTGGTAATATTTCTTTTTACAACAGAGGGAGTTTTTCTGCTTTCAGTAATTTGTTTGTTCTGGACATTGCAAAAACTCTGCCATCATGGACACTTCCTGGCAGGGAACATCAACATCCATAAACAGCCCTCCAATTACATGTACCCTGCACATTCAAAGTATATTTCATTTTGTACCTAAAATAATCATTGGGGTTTTCTAAAGGCCGCATAATCAGGATATGAGTTCCGTCAACGCAACCAAAAGCCCGTGGAAAGCCATGTTTGTTTTCCATGTGCTTGACCTGCTCTCTCATTTCATCCTCCGTAGCAGGTAACTTTATGAAGGTTGGCCCCAGTAAGTTAACTAATGCATCACACACTTTAGGGACAATCACTGAGGCCGTACAGAGTGCCAAAAGTATTAGCTGTCATCATTAGGGAGCCTTGACCCTTTCAATAATACAAAGTTATTCCGAGCTGTTTGTCCACTGATAACACATCCAGACCTAGTGGACTTCTGTTAGGTTGAAGGTAATGTCGTAATTCGTCAGCAACTTTCATGAAGGTTAGCCGGTCCATTTGAGAGTTCGTCTTCCATTCTGCCCCAGGTAGAACACCGTTGAACAGGTTTTGCCACCAATGATCTGTTCCGCCTGGATTTCTCCACAGTTTTCCATGGTGGCGAACAACCCTTCTTCGAACGTGGCGTAGCTTAGCAAGAGCAGCACTATACTCTAGGGCAGCTTTTAATGTTAACTGCCTCTGGTGATTATGCTGAATCAGCAAAGTGCAGAAAAGCAGCCCTATGCAGTGAAAAGCCACCACTAGTGGAATGAGCAAAAAAAATCAAACTTGCCGCCAAAAAGTTCTTTTGGTCGGTCATTTTTTTGTTTTGCTTAGTGGCGGCTCAAAAGATTGCTCCCGCAGCCCACTCGCTGTCCCGGTTAGGTGAGTTGCATATAAAGGCAAGCTATGTTTCAACCCTCCTAGTCGGGTAGCCCAGTTAGCCGGGCACCTTCCCTCCATGTAAACGGGCCCTTAGATGGTCAAAGGCTAATGTATTTCTTGATTTACTGATCGTTATTCTGATCCAAAAAAGATGCAAATACGAATACTGTATCTAAATTAAGAAACGTACCATTACCACAGCCGTTGCAAAAGTTGGCATTTTGATTGACTAATGAACCACAAGCGCTGCAAACCATCGTGAACTCAAGACACTATACTAAAAACACAGGCACCCAAAGCTCAGTATGAGCATGGCCGACAAAAATATAAGGATTTATGATGAGAATCCCGATATAAAGCCTAAGAAGATAACTATATGAAAAAAAAAATCTCAATTAAAAAGCCTAACCTTATTGTCATTGTGGATAGCTTCCATTTCTTTGTGGTTATTTTCCAGATCCAATGTGATTTGAGCCATTTTTCAATTTCTCCGTTGTCAACGGTTGTAATTTACAATAATATTGCAGACGGATGATTGCAAAAACTTTCCTTTTGCGGGAAAACAAATTATGCTCAGCAGAGAGTTTTTGCAGTTGCAGCCAATCCCAAATCTTTTCGATGAGGGCCACTCTATGTATTGCTCACCTCTGTGCGACTTTGCTGTTGCTCATCACCCTGAACTAACCACTGTTATGCGACAGCAAGACCCCCTGTTTCTGTCAGCTCTTTCGGAGATCAGAGAGGGAGAATGTTCATTGAATGTAGAACATTATCTCAAGGCTTTACAATATATCGGATGTGAAGGAAGTAATGCATCAAGTACTTTCAATTAAACTTGTAAGTTCCACTTTTCAAGTCATAACAGTATATGTTGATGGCTCTCGAAAAATAAATTTAGCACAAGATGGCAGTTTAGCCACTGAAGCCTCTCTGCTTGACTTATATGCAAGGAGAGCTACATTTAGATGTGATTACCCTGGTATTTTGAAATACAATTTCATAGGATTTTCTTCTACAGGTGTATGTACTGTCAAGCTAAATCAGGAATTAATTAAGAAAAGAGTCTGTCCAGTTGTTGTCAAGACTTATCCAAACTACTCTTCGAGTTCTAAGGGACCCTCTTATGGTTTATTCTGCAGATATCAGTTGTTGCGATATAAACCAAGGCACACATCTGTTGAACATGCATGGGATGACAAAGAAGGATCTGATTCAGTTTACCACTGGCATTGCTTCTTAGAAACATAAAATGTAATTAAAAGCAAAACAAGTGGTCCCAAACTGGCTTCAGCAAATAGATTCAATTTCAGAATATGTGAATCAAATCATAGATAGTGATGACTTCCCTGAAATTGAAAGTAGAGAAAGAGAAGAATGGATGGTTCTTGCTGACCTTAAATTCCAAAAGGGATGAGAAACATTTGGAGTGTGTAACCAATAACTATGAAGAAGGAAATTGGCAATATGCCCCACTGGATCGATGGGCAAAAACAATGCTGCTGTGACTGAAATTAGTAGATGAGATACTGGGACCTCAAAGTGACATTTGAAAAATGGATGATACTCAAAGACAACCTTTTAACATCATCAGAAAGCATTATTAAAGTAACAGTGATGAACAACTTCTCATGATCAGTACAGGGTTAGGAGGTTCTGGAAAAAAGTTTTGTAACAAGAGCACTAAGAACTCTACTGGATGAAAAATGTAAAGTATGTACTTTCTTTGGAATAGCAGCATTTTATAATAATATAAAAGGAACTACCCTACACACATTACTTCATCTTCCAATTCAAGGGGGAAAAATTGACCTTTAAAGTCATCAGCCTTAGCAAAATTGCAAAGTGATCTAATGGGGTGAAATCTTTCATTATTGACCAAGTTTCCATTATTGGCCAAAAGATGTTTGGCTGGATTAACAGGCACTGTAAGGAAGCAACTGGACACACCACTCTCCCTTTTGGTGGCTTGTCTATAATTTTAGTAGGAGACATGGGCCAATTACCTTGCATTGGTGATCAGGTAATTTATCATACCAAACCAAATAGTGATCTTGCATTGGAAGGATATTTCAAACAGTGGTTAAGTTTGAAGTAAACGAGCTGGCAAAAGGTGCAGACCTTACACAGCAGCAGTTTAGAGATTTACAAATACGAGCAAGAGATGGCAATTCCAATCTCAAAGACTGGAATCTGCTTTTGTCCAGAACACCTCTAGATGTGGACAACATAGCTGATTTTCAAGACTCTGCTGTGAGGTTATCATTTGGAAAAGATAAGGTTGCAAAAGACAACTTTGTAAAACTAAAACAACTTGGACAACAGATTGTTGAAAAAATGCACCACACACCAGTCCTAAAGCAAAACACCTTAATGTTCATGACATGGGTGGATTAGAGCCAACTGTATATTTGTCACAGAGAGCAATCTTGAGTAATGTTACTACGAAACCTTTGCACTAAAGCAGGTCTTTGCAATAGTGCCATGGGGACGGTTGTTCACATAACTTTTGCAGAGAAGCATTCACCTCCAATGTTGCCAATTGCAGTTATGGTGCAGTTTGACTGTGATGGTTATGTGGGACCACATTTTTGCAAAAATATACCAATAGTGTTCTGATCTATCTGGTCTTGAAAGACAACAACTCCCACTTAAGTCCCAAGGACTCACCCTTCAGAATTCTTGGATTGATTTGGGTCCTTCTGAAAGGGTAGCAGGCCTAACCTATGTTGCTTTGTCCAAAGTACACTGACTGTCCAATCTTGTCATTGAACCTATGAGCTTTGATAGACTCCATTCAATTAAAAAATCGTCAAACTACAAGTACAGATTGTTGGAAGAAACTCAATTGAATACTTTGGTGCCAAAAACGTTAGATAACTATAGATAAAAGCACAAGTGAAGTGAAGGATACTGTACAACATTTCATCAACCAGTGACATTTATTTCAAATCTTAACAATACAGTTTTCTGATATGCCACATAATCAACTAAAGCGTGCCCTGAGTTATTAAATATTATGTTGATAGATTACTATAGTGTCTAAAATTAACAGCGTACATAAAGTTAAACCTACTTTGGTAGGGGAGTCAGGATGGCTTAGTAGTTATCAACCGTGCCTTCCACCTCTGCAACCCGGGATCAACTCTTGGCACCGAGATCGTATGTGGACTGAGTTTCAGTCGATCTCAACCTGACTCTGAGGGTTTTTAGCAGGTCCACGTTGCTGTTGCAGTTCTTGTACAAAGCAGGCCTCACCATCAAAGAGCCTGCAGCCTCTATGCCTTCTTCAAGAGCTGTGACAAGTAAGTTTTATTAACATCCTACTTGCAACCTGTTCCTGTTGACTTAGAAATGCTAATGAATATTACTGAAGTTATGATTATGCTAGCTTATTACTTTTCCTGTACTTAAACTAATCCCTCTTTCTTCTATTACTTTTATTTACAGCACTGCGAGGTTATGTGCAGGTTGTTCACGAACCCAAAATGAGTTCTTACAAGAACACCAATACATGTACACACTTTGATGTCATTTTTCAAGTTGGTGAAGAGGAGTCAAAAGTTATCAGAGTAATGGTAAACAAAGGTGACATATCTAAATGGCAACTGAAGTTAAAAAATGTCATGCTGAACAAGCAGTTCTACTGACGGACCTTAGGACAGTAACTATTGGTACCATCTTTATGAATCAAACCCCTACCCTGAAAGACATTCCATCACACTCCATTCCTTTTGCATTTAAACAAGTGTCTTCAAATGCCACAACAAGCATTGGTACAATCCTTCAGAAACACAACAGTGGTTTGTTTAATATCTCGGAAGCATTAAACTGGCTTGGACCAGAATCAGTTGTCATTGACAAACAATGAAAAGAAAAAAAAGAGTACAAGATGCGAGTAACAGATACCACAGGTGCATTGAGGTGTCCCTGTGGGGAATGCAAATAAGTGAAGTCCATGATGACCAGTTGTACAGTTTATCTGCCTGTGAACTTAAACAGTATAATTTATGGAAAAAAAACTTTCATTCACAGAGGAGACTGTTATCAAGATGGCAGACAAACAAGACTTCCCAGAACAACCAGCTAATTAACTGAAGAACGTTATTTTTTGTCCAGATATTTTAAATGTTTGTCAATACAGCAGTATCTACCCAAAGTGCAATGACAAAGACTGTAATAAGGAAGTGGCTTGCAATCCAGGATCCAAACTACTTCTGTCAGTGCCATGGATGCAGCAGTCTGATACATGCTTAAGGATAGTAAACAATTGCTATGTGGAGGTGAATGCCTCATTCCAGTTAGAGAAAGATAACAAGCAAATCAGTGTAACAGCTTTTGCAAAGGTACTAAGCCAGTTTTTAGATGAAAACACTTTGAAGTATAAAGACAAGGAAGAGGAATTTACAGAGAAACTGTTGCCACTAGGAAATGTTGACTTCCATTTATCCCAAACCGGGAGACTCGTCACAAGCATAATTTAAGACAAGTGTCAGGCAAGAATTATATCTGTGACATATCGGATGAAAATGATCTTGGAGTGTAAAAGAAAAGACTCAAGCCATCCACTTCTGTCAATAACTATTCCTCAGTATAGTTGTTTCATTCAGTATATTCTGGTATTTAAATGGCAAACCATTTCAGTGAAAGACAACTTCAAGAAGCCTTTTCAAAGCAATTTGACAGAAAAGAGGACTGTCAAGCAGCATAACAGTTTTCTTTTTTCCATTTCATAGCAAGTTAATTAAAAGACATATCACTAGGACATAAAATGACACAATTTGAGGCAAAAGTTTACTCAGTTATCAAATGTTCTTGTTTTCACATTTCATTTTACCTTCATGTTCATGTTTAAAAAAAGTCATCACACTCTTCATGCTGACAAGTATTTGTGAGGGCATCAAGTATTTTCTGCAACGCCCAATATCTTAAGAAATGCAAAATAGGAAGATGACAACGAAATATCATCTTCCAGTTAATGTTTCTGTTATTTTCCATAATTATGTCAATGATTTTCAATTAATGGCATATCAAATAACCATTGAGAGCAACTGAAAATAAATGCTGTTTGTTCTTGCCCATTTCAGGTTCATTTATCTACCTAATTACATGTAGCATAATATGAAGCCATCATAATGGCCAGCGCATATTCATTAGTAAGCATCTCAATTGCCATCCATATTACCTCAGGCGGGAACAGATGTAGTGAAAACTATTACTAGTTGACGTTTAGAGCTAGCTTAGAACTACAATAACTCGGACCCTTGCTAACTGCAACCTCGCACGAACTTGAACCAAAATCGATTTCCCCAGTATTTCCGTCATACATTTAATTAAGCTTACTTCATTTTTACCCTCTATAACTCGAACACTCGATAATTCGAAACAATTTTCATTTCTCAATAAGCTAATATATATTTACCCTTGATAACTTGAACGAAGTCTGTCAAAACGCGACAAATCAAAACAAACAGGGCTGCAGTCCAAACTTAAACATTTAAGCAGCAGTGTAATCTCTGTCCTTTTTGCATTACACCAAACGTGTCAACCCAGTTCAGGTTTCGTTGGTTTAGCAGGATACTTTTAACCATAGTGTCTGAATCTTCATAAAGGGATGAATTAAATTGACTCCTCCTTGACTTCCGATAACTCAAACCTTTTTCAATTTTCCTTGAAGGTTGGAGTAATCGGGAATCGACTATATGGCCACATGGGGGTCTGGCAAATGCCTTCCCTGCTCCTTTGTTCAACTAACATACCAATCATTTGAAACCCCCCGCACCGCCCCCCCTGCGGGCCTTAGCGGGGGATTGCGGGGACTTTCACCTCATATAGACTCCCTTTTGGTTCCCCGGTAGGTGGGGAATTCGCTGGAAGTCACGGTCTTCGCACCCCCTACCGGGGCAATTAAGCGGCGCAGTCACTCCTTGGTCAGCGGTCTTCATTTTCGTTCCTCATAGTAATTTTGCACACATTATTGTCGCTTTCTTGAATGGTCAGTAAAATAAATAATGGTCAGTATTTTGCATCACTGTCTTGCAAATATTCTTTATTCGTTATTGTGGAACGTACATCTGGACAGGACTCATTTCTCCTTTGATTTTATGATGACTGATCAACAATTAGCGCACGTGAATTGTGTTAGGGTTCTGCACCCTTTGATCAGTCGAATCAATTAACTTTTATAGTGAGGCGAATCACATTGTATGCAATAATCAAAATGAATTTGCTGAATCAGTTGAAACAATTTCAATTCCTGCTATTATTTGTGCGATTGACACTACTGTGATAGTTGCCCGTTGCGTTTCATTGTCAACTTATCCAAAAGTATCAATGAAACTACTACAATAAAGATATTTTGACATACTCATTGTGCATTGAGAAGCATTTGCAAGTTATTTGCTGGCCGCTAAAAGGTCAATCTGTTTATTTCATGGCTGCCAACAGTGTCTTTTCACCAGTGTGTTTTGCTTGGCAATGATAAGTTGTTTTACAAAGGGAGTACCATGTGTTGAACAGTAGGGGCGGGGGAAATGCACCACTCACTTTTGTCCCAGGGAACCGGGGACTTCACTCACTTTCACTTATAAAAAGAAGTGAATGCCCCGCTTAAGCCCGACCGAATGGGAAGGGGGGGGGGGGGGAAGCGGGGGTTTCAAATGACGGGTGCATAATCTCCCCCAAACAATAACAACATGATTTCGGGGAAAAACTTAGCGACGGAAAAATGAATGAGCTATACTCGCTTACCTTAATCCGCCAACTGGTCTCAACAAAAACACAGTGCATTCGTTCGTCGCCAGTGAACACCGTTACACGTGTTTATTCATCCAGCTAAAGAAACAAAGCGAATCACTCGTCGTTGCAAGGGACCAATCCGCATGCACTCGATACAAACGAGTGTCATTCGACACTTCCACTGGGTGGAAGAAGTGATGGAAAAATTAAACCAGTTTAGGGGATCACGAATGGTTGATTTTGGTGCCGATAGCGCGCCGCGAAAAAAGGTGACAAATCGGCCCATGAAAGAGAAATCGACCAATTTTTGGAAGAAAAAGAAAATTAATTGAAACCTAACAAAAAACAAAGCTTCTTGCGGGCAAAAACAGAGCTACGTTTACCTGAACCCAACAGCAACAGTGGCGAGTGCATGTCTGAGTCAGCTGATCTGAATCTTGATGGTACATTGCGCTATGTAACATTACATGAGGTGTTGTCACTACAATAGGGAGCTTACGAAAGACAATAGGGCCGTTTATACGAGAGAAAATAAGCCGCGGCTAACTCTGGCCGCGGCTTACGTAAGCCGCGAACACCCCGTATAAATCTTACAAAATCTATGTTCACGGCTTTCTCAAGCCGCGGCTTATCCTGGCCGGGGAGTTTATACTCGTATAAATAGTTCCTTTCGCGGCTTACGTAAGCGGCGGCCAGAGTTAGCTGCGGCTTATTTTCTCTGGTATAAACGGCCCTATTGGCTCTGCACGTGCGTTTTACGTTTTGGTACATTTCTTTGCCGTCATCTCCTAAATGACGACGTGAAATGACCAAATTCAAGGTTCTGTGGAGGACGTTAGCACATGACGATGAATTTTCAGTTCTCTCTCTACGCTTCCAACCCACTCATACCAGTTTAATTCCTGGACAGTTACTACACATACTATCCCGCGAGGAGAGTCTCCTTCGATCCTCAAGCATTCAGAGCAATTCGCAAAGGATCGCAAAACGTCGCTACGCAACGTTTGGACCCATGTAGCCAATGAAAAATCACACTATATGAGAGCATAGTGAAGCCAATGAAATCGTAGAATATAACGTACGTCACATAATACATTCCGTCCCATGGGAATTCAATCTTACGCCGAGGATCGCTTACTTGGCCGCGCCCTAGACTGGTGGCCCATTATAACGGTAGGAGGGGGTGTAAGCTGTGAGATCATAGTAGATCGGGACATAGCACGTTTGTTGAGATTTATTAAAAACAACTTGGTCTTTCATGAACACTTGCTTCGAGTTTACTTCATGCTGACCCCGACATGACCTATACAAAGACCAGGACCACGAAGAAACAGTTTGGAGCCTTCGAGGATACTCCAGAAAAAGAACCTAAGGGACACGGTGAACAGTAACAATAAACCACGCCGACCGCCATCTTGGATTTTGGAAAGTGTCACGAATTATTCTTGACCGAAGCCATCCCAACACAGAGCAGTGAGTCTAGATCACTGCTTCGCTTATTTAGAACTGTGATCCAGATCAGAAGAGCCACTGAACGGACAACATAGTCAGTGAAATACGGTATAACAAGCAGAAAACGCCGATCGATCGCGGAGGCTGATTTCACACAAACAATCCAGTCACCATGCCAGAAACCGATGCCGAACGGAGGACACGACAAGCTGCAATCGAACAAGCCGCTAGAGCAAGGTTGCATGGAGAGGAAATGCCCAAGAGATTGGACTTCACCTCCAAAAAGGTACATTACGAATATTTGTGCTTCAAGACTTTAGCAAAGAAGGTTTTAGAATGCTATGACTGGCTTGAGGACAGTGTTAAAGTAAACAAAGTCCTGTGGATGGGGCCAGAGGCATGCGTTAAACATGAGTTACACCCATTCCCACCCGGAGACAAGGATAAACTTGAACCGCTGTGGAACTTCTCTGACAATTTGTGCTCCAAGAAAGAAGGTTGCCAGGGCTCGTGGAACGCCGCGAGAATGACACAGAAGTTCATGAAACAGGAGAAAGGAGAGTCAGTGAACATCTTCTACGGACGAATACGTGATGTTCTCCACCAGTGCGAGTACAATCCCGCGATACAAAAAGTCCTAGAGGCAGAAACTCTCAAATATGGCTTAACGAACACGAAAATTATAGAGAAAGTATATGCCTTACAGAAAGATGCAGACGCTAGCCATGTTCTCGACACTGCCAGAGCTGAGGAACAAGCTCAGACGCACATACGCGAAGTAGAAAAGATCAGAAAGGACTACAACCTGGGGGAAACTAAAAGCGCAGAGGAGCTCAGACAACAAAGGAAGCCCTTCAGCAAAAAGTCCAAGACTTCCAGTGATGGATTCACCAAAAACCAATACGACTGCAAAAGATGCGGCCGGAAACATGGTCCCAGACAGTGCCCTGCTTATGGGAAAGAATGCAATAAATGCAGAAGGAAAGGCCATTTTGCTGAGCAGTGCCTTAGCAAAACAAACGCCGATGCTCCCAGCAAGCGATCTGGTCAAAAGAAACAAATACCAGGCCCCAAGAAAAAGTTTCATGAAGCAACTGCAGATTCAGGAGGTAGCGAAGCAGACTTCTCCGACTACGACACTGACGAGGTTACAGTGCAAGTTGACTCTGTAGAAGTTAAATTGACGAGAAAAATTTTAAGTGTAGAGGGGGAACCCTTGTATGGTGCATCAGCGCTTTTGGTTGTCTCCTTCTCACAAGTTTTCTTTTACAGTTTCTATTAATTTTAATGTAATTTATTATCTGCTTGTATTAAAGAGGAGTTAATCTGCAATAAATAAATAAATAAAAAACTTCATGTAATTGAAGTGAAAGAGGAAACGCTTATTTAATGAGTTCGTGGGATGACTCGTATGATCATTTGATATGGCTTGTACCCAATGATCTAAACTTAGTGTATATGAGTATTAGCCATTTAGATTGTGTAACTGGGTGTTCAAGTCCTTTGATTAAGTTCGCCTCAGAAGGGATGACGCGATTGATGATCTTCCAGAGGTAGCTTGGATTGTCTTTGTGTTGGTTCGGAAGTGTATCAGTTTCCTCTCAGCGTCATTGAGTATTCTCTTGACCGAGTCACGGGATTCCTTCAATTTTTTTTTTTAGTCTATTCAGTGTTACATGTTGGGTTACAAAAATAAATGAGAAATTCTGTTCAGCTGAATTTCAAACCTTTTAAAAATGCCTGGATTTTGTTATCCAATGCAAGGAAATCAGTATTAAGTATCTTATTTAAAACGCAAATGTGTTCTAAAGAAAACAACTAGCCATTTACTTCCCAGCCTCTTACAGTAACAAAGCCTTGACATAACATAAAGCCATGTAGTGTAGCTATGCCCCACAGTCTTAAACCGCTTACTGGCTGGTGCCTCTCCCATCCTCGTGGAACCAGCTGCCCCCCCTCTTTACAGCACCTCTATAGTGACAATTTTTAATACAAATAATTACATTCTTTTTTTTCTGTTGAAATTAATTATGACAAAAATTACAGATTATTTTTGCATTTGGTTGAACAGGATCTTACGAGTATGATTTTTCCCTCTACTTTTGCCGTGCAGGACTTTTTTTGGGTAATTGCCCACCCCTCCCCCCCCCCTCAAAAATAAAATGGTCCATCCCTTAAAGATTTTTGTGCAGTTCACCGTCTGCTGAATAACTCCGCTTCCTACTTGAAAGCCAATTATACTGAGCCAATCCGCGTTCGGGCACGTGCTAAGGTAGCAGATCGTGCGTGAAGGCTGTCAATTGACACCCAGTCCTTTCCACATAATACGTCAACCATTTTTCTAATCTCGTACCCAGATCTTCCACTTAATTCGCGAGTCACGCTTTAAGAACGAGAAACACTGTTTTGAATAAATTAGTTGAATTTATTAGTTTCTGCGTACAGCGTATCAAGCTACACATAACTTTATTCGAGTGGCAGGGTACGTGCGGCTTTCGTCGGTACCATTTACACAAACGTCGCAAATTTGTAAAATGATTTTCCTCAACTGTAAAGCTTTTCCGGTGTCGGAAAAAACAAAACTTTCCTCCGCACAACTGACATTTATTCAAAACAGCACTTGAGCTTGCGAAAACCAAACCTTCATTAAGTGCCCCGCGAAATAAGCCAATCGGAGCGCAGATTGCATTGCCGCAACCTTTTTTTAGTAGCCAATGAAAAATGGTGTACTGTCGAACTTTACCAGATCTCACATTTCCAGTGACAGAGTGAGATCTGGGTGCGAGATAACCATTTTTCCCTCGCAGATTATGGCGGGAAACAAAGGAAAGGGTTTTAGCGGTTTTAAAATAAAGTTTTACGATTTTTTTTTTCGAGAAAATATACTCCACAGCCCACCGATTCAAGATTCGCCAAAATAAGAAATTTGGGCGAGACCAGGAGGGAGGGGGTAACTGTTTGTTGAATAGCAATGGCCGTTTTTATACTAGAGACGCATAATCCGTCCAGACGAATCATGCGTCTCTTATGTTATCCGTCTGGTGTAAAGACGGGACGAACTATATGAGACGCATAATTCGTCTTGGACGAACTTGGGCAAACATTTTTTCTGCGTCTGTTAAATTCGTCTAGTATAAAGACGGGCACTAGACGCATAATGCGTCTGAACAAACTTTCCAGTTTAGTGCGTCTTCGAAGACGCACTAAAAGAGATTCTTCGTCCAGACGCATAATTCGTCTTGTGGCCGTCTTTATACTAGACGAATTTAACAGACGAAGAAAAAATGTTTGCCCAAGTTCGTCCCAGACGAATTATGCGTCTCTAGTATAAAAACGGCCACGTTGAAATCGCTTGCCTCCCCTCTTCAACCGGGTTGAAACATGTTGACTGAACGAAGTTGAATCGATGTTGAATGAAGTTGAAAAGCGTGTTAAAACCGTTTGCCCAACCAAGCAGTCGACATCGTTCATCATCGAAAGGATATTGAAGAAAATGTTTAGGCCGTTTGTGCGGGCCTTAACTCTCTATTTATCCGCAAATTTACGTGAAACACAAACTTCAAGATTTATTAAACGAATTTTGGGAAATTTTCATAGCTGAAAGCATTCTATTCACACAAGTCTTACCTTGAGAATCGATCGAGGTGTAACATCAACAGAGAATAGACTGGATGTGTGTACTGCTTTTGGTGAGAAGAGAGTGAACTAGGAATGTCTCCTGGACTTGTTGAATACACGAATTTTGGAAATATCCGTTAGTCAGACGCATGAGAATTCCCAAAATTTTTTTCATGAATTTATTTTGCAGAAGCATGTACGGTACCATCATATGGCAGAATATTTGTCTCGGATATTACTTGACAGTAAACACTGACACGTACTCAGGATAATAAGTGATTCAGTGCTCGAACACTTGAGCAACTTGGTTTTTTCTATTTATTTGTTCCTTCTTCGTGAGAAATATATAAAGAAATCGTCCGGCGTATATTTGGAAAATTAACATCGGTAACCTCCAAACAATTCGAAAGACAGCCTGGTGTGCCCAGCTAGCAGACGATTTCCATTTTTATTCCTTGTGTATTTTGTTCTTTATCCCTACGTGTATTGGTTTTCGCATTGTTTTCGCATTGTTTAAGTGCAATATTTCCGGCAGCCACACGGGATGTTTTCAAATACTCCATGACCTAAGCATTATTGCTTAATTCACTTGAGAATTTTTGCCATCGAAAAATCGAACTCAGTCCTAATTTTAAACAACTAACCATATCAACGTGCTTCTGGTCTGGGATCCTTCCACCTGGCCCTTTAGGCAGACACATCTACACGGTTTCATGACTTCGAAACCGCGTCAAAATCGATGCGGTTTGGAAGTGTTTACACGGCACCGTTTTCGCCAGAAAATCAAAGTCTTACTGGAAAAAGCGAGCGCTGCAGTACGTCCTAAATTCACCATTTTGAATCGAACAATGCAAACTTCGCGACAAAATAGTAACCGTATTAAAATTGATGTGGTGTCGCCGTTTATACGACAGATGAAACCGTATCGTTTTGAAAACGCTCGTCTTTTGGCAGCGTTTTCAAATTGACCCGGTTTCGCCTACGGTTTCGATCGGTGTCGGGTAAACAAAACGTGTAACCCCATCGAAAACGATGCAGTTAAACGATGCGTGTAAACGCTGCCTTAGACTACTTAACCTCAGTTTGACCAGAAGGGCAAGAAAACAGAAGGGCGCTTAGATATTTCTCAGCAAATCGTGGTGCCCGTCTCTCTCACACACTTGGCGCAGCAATTTCTCGAGCGTCTTTTTTTTTCGCGTTGGGCTCAATTAGTTGAGAGAAAGAGGGCCATTCTGTGGTCAAGGAGCCATTTTGCGCCCATTTCAAGTTCTTTTCAACCAAATATTAGGAGGCTTAGGCAGGGAACGTTTTTGAGCCAGGACGGCAACCGGAAGTGATCTGTTTTCCTTTTTATCTTGTCTTGACACTACCACATTTATATTGCTACGTCTCTTTTCACTATTAGGGAGATAAAAATCTGGGAGAGACTCCTGACCTGGCGTGCAAATGTCACTTCCGGTTTCCGAGCGTAGCTCAAAAACGTCACCCGCTTTTTAAGAACCCTATTACGACTTTGATGCACACGTCTGCGTCAGGTAAAACTCTTATTCTATAGCCAAGTATAATAAATAATGTTA
>NC_090893.1:34446213-34448713 GCF_036669925.1 Montipora capricornis
AGTGCGAATAAACAATCGTCTTAAGAACTTCGCAGCGATTTTTCTCTCTTGAATGCTCGGTGACTCCCATTTTCTTCCAGTAGATCACTTCCTTTCCTGATTTTGTCCATTTTAACAAAAAACAAAAAATATCTGTATGTGAGAAGTTACAAATATTTCGCCTTTTATGCTTTCGTGCAACTGAAGTTTTCTTTCTTAGACTAATATGTATCGTTTTTGAAGGTCTATTTCACCACAGAAAAAGACATCAGCTGCAAACGTTTATTTAGCTATATTAGTTATGTTGAATTGAGTACGTTTACCTAATCTAAATTTCACTAATGTAGCTTTTTTATTGCTGACAGTTGTAAGCTAAGATCGTCTTAAAATAATGCAATCTTCTAAAAGTGCACCTCGTGATCGCAATTTTGGCAAAAGTAGATCATTACCTTTCTGCGTGGCAAGTTTAAAACAAAAATCTGAATGTGGGAACCTGTTGGGCACAAATGTCCTTAACCCTTTCACTCCTGTGGGGTTCCCCATTGACGAGTAAAATTGTCTGGCGTTAGACAGAGTAAAACCTATAAGTCTCATTATAATTACATTAGTATCTTTGTGTGTTTTCTTGAACATGTAAGCAAGTCCTCTGCAAAACTACGCTTATTGAAGCCAAGAAAGTATTACTTAATATCACTTTAATCAGAGAAAACCTATTTTGAACTAGGTTTTTCCTGTGATCAAAGTGATGCAAGCAAGTCTTTTTTCCCCATAAAGATCACAAATAGCTTAATTTTAAGAAAGCTTGACTTCTTTCTGACTATGAATGTGGAGGAGAGAACCAAGGCAGCCATTATATATGTGAAATAGTTTTATCTACATTCCAGTACTGACCTGTTGCCTGCAGACAGGACAGTTGACAGCTCCAAGCCACCTTCCATACCTCCAGTAAGTTACAATGCAAGGAGCTGAAACAATTAAAATTTAAGTAATATGTATCAACACATGGTAAACAGCACAACAGTGCTCACTGGTTGAGGATGTGCAACTAGGATGTTTTCAACCAACCTCTAAGGACACCAATAACAATAGAGAAATGCTCGACTTCTGGTGGACAAACAAAATAAGCTAAAAAGAGATCTTTTGTTTTCGTCCACCAGCATGGCGGCTATGACGTCACATGGAAACCTCCTATAGGTGAATCTGTCACTCCAAAGTAGCCTGCTTGCAGGTGGTAAATGTTGTTGTTATTTCAAAACATTAGATGCCATATTGGAAGAGCATGGGATACAATGTAGATCTGGGATGTGAGACCCTAATCCTAAACATCTCCCTCTCTCTCTCTCCCACACACTGGAAACTGGACTCCCTGGATTACTTTGTCAAGTTATAAGTCCACAAAATTTTTGGTCACCGGTGTACAATGTATGATTAAAATAATTGATAATGATGGTCTTCAAAGAAGACGAAAAGTTTTTGTCACATGCAGTGTCATGTTAAGGTGGATATGTCTGGCACGGTTAATCAATGACATTGTTTAAGTACAGCTAAGTGGAGTTCACTTATTCACCGTGCTTTAACTGGAGCGCTCATGACAAGATAAGGAAATGAGACTTAAATTGCAATGGAACGAAACGACCGGATACCGATGACACGTTTAATTCTTTATTTCAGGACTGATAGGAATATTAGGAAGGCAAACATACGGGATGCGTGGATTACATCTATGGAGCAGGCCTTGACTTTTTTAAGCATTCACACGAAATTAAATTATTTTCAAAATCCAAGGCCCGATGAGTACTATTAGCTTGGGCCTGCATTGATGGTGATTATATCGATATCTGGGCATATACAGTGATCTCAGAAAATGGATCCGCCTGTACCTACCACAATAGACATGTCCACAGTTCGTTGTCGTATGGAATTTAGTTTCTGTGAGACAAACAGGACATCTCTGATCACTAGAATACGTAACTGGTGGAGGATCAGGAAGTACAGGACCTTCCGAAGCAGTGGGATTGCTTCCGTCTTCACGTCCTACACCCAACCTATCCCGCACAATTTGGACGTGTTCTTCCTGGGACGGATGAATATTCCTCGGACCTCCTTGCGTATTGTAGAGAATACTCACCAAAGCTATTAATCCTAATGTTGATGCTAAACCAATCAACACTTCATCGCCAACACCTTCGACTATGGTTCCTTGGGAGTGAAATCGAAAGTTAACGAAATCTAACAACAACAACGCCATTTTCGTCAACTGTTCTGTCCGCGAAGCGAATCTCGTTTGAGCCTACAACCAATGACACCTATCACAGCGGTTTTCAGCTTTTCTGTGACTTACTCATATATGCACTCCATTGAATTTCCACCTGACTGATCAATTTTTGGAAGAAAACTAATCGATTTCATTTTCACTTTAAAAGTTTCAACTCAAAATGGGAACTCAGTCGATGGACAAGGTTGTGTTGGAAGCTTTAGAAGAGAGAGGAAGTATTGAAACATTCGAATTTGCAAAAGAGCT
>NC_090893.1:34453713-34456213 GCF_036669925.1 Montipora capricornis
AGCTGGCCATACTGTGGAATACAGCCCTTAAATTATTATTATTATTATTATTATTATTGTTATTGGCATCATTGCTAAACTTTCCTTCTACTGCAGCATCCCTTGAGCAATTTTTTTTCTCTCTTGTCCGGAGAGCTCTGTCACCATTTAACAGCTTAGGAAGAAGACAAGTACACAGGGTCTTAATGTAACTGAGGAGAAAATTCTGCCTTTCATGTGCACTGATTATTCAGGACTCAATGGATTAAACAACAACAAGAATAATATTATTACTATTCTTCCTTTTCTCCAAAAAATTTAGTTCCTTTTGTAAACGCAGTGTCCTAAGAACATTGTACACTGTATTTTTAATTATTAAGTATGTGTTGTAGTTTGAAATGTACTTTAGGTCAAAATGATTTCAAGCTAGGTCAAAATATTTTGAACTAGGTTATTTTGTTTCAACCTAGGTTATTATGAACTGTCTAAAAAAGCGTTTCCCTTTTTTTTTGGGGATGTAATTTAAAAAAAATGGGGCCTGGATTCTTAGGGGGAATAAAAAAGAAAACACTTTTCCGTTCTTCGTCCACTTACCGTCTCACCCTCTCCTTCCCCCTTACTGTCCTTGCTTACTGCCAACGGACTGTCTCTCTTACCTTGAACTTTCACAACATTCTATGCCGCTCCAAGGATTCGAACCCTCGCACCATAGGACATCTGAGATTACGTCTCCTCTGTATTAACCGCTAAGCCATCGAATCAGCAACTGAAAGTGTCAAAATATTTTTTCTACCAATGAGTTTAAGCTATTTCCAAGCCTTCACGACAACTACCATTTCGCACATGCGTAAATGACATAAAGTGAGACTTAGAAAAATTTCAGTTCATACACAGTTAAAAGGCCGAAGATGGAACTTTGTGAAGAAGTTAAAGGGTCCATAGGCTAAATTTATCTGAAGAAGAATGAAAAACACTCTGAGTCTCCAGTGCAACGAAAGCAAAAATTGTTTGAAAGAGGTGGACTCTTGATTCTGAAGGACAAATAGTCAAATATTGTGCGAATTAAGTTTTGTTACGTCGCTATGCAAAATACACCTGGTCCAGGAACAAGGCATCATTTCTAGTCATGATATAACAAACCGATTTTCGCTGCAAACACAGCGTTCCCACAGTGAAAAAAAGATGGTGACACAGGCAAATAGAACAACAAAAGATAACCTTTACAGTTTAATCAAAGAAAAGAACTCGTCTCCGAACCATTGGTGTCATCATCTTGGAGAAACCGCTTGTAAAAAAACACATAACCATTCACAGAACAATTGGCAAAATGCCGTATGAAGTGGTTTTTGGAATCTCTCGGAGAAAAGAAATTAAAAAGCCACAAATGAATGGACAAGTCACAGCTACATCACACACAGAGCAGGAAAATGGTGAATAATTTGAAAAAGTGGCAGGATGAGCTTGACATTAAAGGAGAGCGGTGTCTGACACTTGCCAAATGCAGACCGCGGACTACAGACTAACCCTGAATCACAGTTATTGAAAGCTAACCGCTCAAAAATGGGTCCTGAGACTTAAATACTGTTTATCAGCACTGTTTGAAGTGGGTGTTCAACTTAAATACTGCTTGTCAGCGCTATTTGCAGACAACCAGCAGTCTGTCTTTTGCAGTTATCATGCACCAGAAAGGGAAGAAGAAAAAGAAGAAGTTCGAACTTCAGGATTATGTGGCGCTGAAAATTAATAAAATGGAAAAGGAAACGCCCCTTCATCCAAATGTGCTACTTGCTCAAATCGGAGAACTTGAAGGGGACTGTCCCAAAATAATCACAAAATTTGGATTTATCACTACAAGCAGACTCAGCAAAATTGAAAAAAAGTAACAAATATTTTATTTCATAATTCAAAAGATATAACACTTACAAGAGCCTACAAAATGGCTTCTAATCAATAGATTATTAATTTTTCCTGACTTTTCAAAGTTTTGTTTTTACTTGCCTTTGATTAATACGAATTCAAAGTAAGCAAAAGATAGAGGAAAGAACTAAGCAAATTAAAAGTCAACGATACATCATGTATGTGTTTCAGTTCTTCTATTCCTTGGACAATAATTCAATATTGTTGCCCTCTGCCATCCTAAGGAGATTCATCAATGAACAATGTCCTAAAAAGCTCTGAGAAAGACAAGTACAATCGGTTATCATGCATTGTATGCCTAACCTCAATCTTAATGCTAACCATTTAAAATCAGTGCCTAGACTTAACAACCATTGGGGTTTGATAAAATACTCATGAAAATCTAAGCTGCACTAAGTTCATCCCCTTTCCTCTAGGACCAATTTACTAACCAATATATGTACTTACTAATTATTGAGGGGTTTTTGCTGATGTTTCCTACTATCAATTTCAACCTAGCTTTAAAATAAAATGACCTAGGTTGAAACAAAATGACCTAGTTTGGTTGCAAAAAAACAAACCTAAGGAACAAAATGACCTGCAACATATGCATTATTGTAATAAC
>NC_090893.1:34458713-34463713 GCF_036669925.1 Montipora capricornis
AGGTTATGAACCTTGAAAGGTTGAGAGACTGGGCCTATGGTTCATCGTCCTTATCCAAGAAGACTAGAGAGTCTAACCATTTGCTATTTTTTCATAATTTTGCAAAGGCAGCACTGTAGTGTTAGTAATATTTTAAAGATCCTGAGTGTTGGTCCGGCCGGAATCAATCTCATGACCTCCAATATGGCAGCCCGGCGATCAACCAACTGAGCCACTAGTGCGCAGTATTATCATTATTATTATTGGTAGGATTGTACTAGCAGTAGTAGTAGTGTATTGTTGTTGCTTGGTATCTATAAAATTTGGTGCAGAACGTGTCAAGTTCTGTACCTGAGGAAACATGTTGTAGCAAAATGTTCTAAAAGATGATCAATGAATGTTAAAAATCTCCAACTGTTTAACCAGGAATGTACATGCAGCACAACATTTTCCCAGAAAGTCACATTTTTTTTAGTGAAGGTTTCATTTTATGATGTATGAAGGACTGTGATGTGACAGTTTTTATCTTATTTATTTTAGAATCATCAAGAGCTTTTTTGTAACTAAAGGGAGCGAATTTAGCACCACACCTACCAAACTTGAAGCTGATTTAACAGCAGATATGCTTTCAAGGTTTGTAATTATTTCAAGGTTAACAGAAAATTGTAACAAGTTCTTTGTGAGTGGTTGTAGATGATTTTGAGGTAGTTGTTGATTTTTTGAGAGTTAAGACAATGTGCGATCCAGCGAGTCATGGGAACCATGGCTGTGAGCCATGCGAGTCATGGCCGTGAGTCATGAGTTTTAAAATGGGTGCTTAGACTTAACTGTTTGTCAGTGCTATTTGAAATGGGTGCTTAGACTTAAATGCGAAATTTGCATGGCTCGCTGGCTCGCAGATTGTCCAGCCCCATTTTTTGAAGTGGATATAGGTAGTTGTAGATGGTTGTAGATTTTTTTTGAGGAGGTTGTAGGTGATTTTAGGTCATTCCATGTCCAACTTTTGTGAAAGTGTTACTCCTCGCTTAAGTAACAAAGGGAACTGTTTTAATAGGAAAACGAGATAGTGGCTATCATTTCTGTGTGTCCTCTCTTCAAAGCTACAATCTTGTATCATGGATTAAAATCTAAAAGCAAAACAGTGAGCTTTACCGTGCAATGGATTTTATTGTGAATAGAATGTAAATGTCCAATGTAAACATTGAGAAATATTTGCATACCGTGCACCCAACCAAGTAACGCAACGACTCGTGTGTTTTTACATCTCTTCTTAATTAAATGCAATGATCTGAAGGAAAATTATATTGATCGTCGAATCTCAGTGCTGGACTTGTTCACCGATATCAGGTTTCATTCTTTGAAAATAACAAGCGTGGCGAGCGAACCGAGAACAGCATCATCGCAGGAGGAATGAAGTACATGTAGCAAAAGCTGTGCCATCCAACTTTTGATACCTCAAGTTGGGAATTCATATGAGAGCAACATGTTATCTTTTTCTCTTCTCCTGCCTTTTTTGTCAATAATATTTCCCCAATTAACCTGATCCCAGTGACTGTTGATTTTTCTTGTAAGAGAATAAACAAACAAGGCCAAGCAATGAAACTCAGGGTCTTGAGCGAGTCATTCTGGAATAGTTTTACATTCAAAGAAACAGTTTTTGTAAATCTGAAATTAACATACATGCGTACAGAGGACATTTGGTTCCAGAAAGGTCTGCTACTGCTTTCATTTGTTACTGATGACATGTATCCAGTAAGGTCTACGAACTGCCAGTGTACAGTAAACTTGAAATGCCACTCCGGTGTATAGTGTCGAAGGGCTGTGTCGAAAAGTGGGATGGGGATGCAGGGACGCGGGAACTTGGGGTCTCGGGATGTGGTGATGCATTTTTACCATTTGTTTAACTTTTCATCATATTTCACAAAATCCTCGTCTGTTGATCGTAACTGCAATGGTTTTAAGTTCCTTGTTTGTTATTACTCGTCTTCATGAAAAGGCAACTTTCATTATACTACTATCAAGTTACACAGTGGAGTAATTTAGGTAAAACGAAGGGACAATTTTTTTTGCATTACATCTTTAGTTGTTTGACTAATATATGGCAACATGAACGAAACGTTGGTATGACCATAACTCAGATCATTTTACAATTCCCCAAGTATATCAAGGCTTGAATTTCAATAATTGGACAACCTCAAGCAAAGATTAAAAAGTACTTCCACTTTCTGCATCTCTTTTGCATGTACTGTACGTGGTGAGAACATGATTTCCATTGTTTGTGTGCTTTGAAGGGTTAAACGTATCAGCTCCTACATGTAGTTCTATATTCTTTGTCGTCCAAGTAGGTTTCATTTCCAGGAATTTTGCGAAAAATCGCAGAACACTGAAAAGCTAGAGAACACTAGTCCTCAACAAGAGTTGCGATTTTAACGATTTTTGATTGTGACGATTTGTTGCAAAATTTGCAATTTTCACATTTGCATGCAAACCTGGACATACATGTAAGTGTATTGTGTCTTAAAAAGAAAACAGAACAATACTGAACTTGAACCCTGGTGCAGGCATTGAACAATTCAGTGAACCTTACACAAAATGTCTGGTGAACAAAGTTATGACAGAGTGTAGGCTACCTGTAGCCTTTTGTTGCCGCTTATGTCCAGAAATGCACGTACACGTAATGAAATGCAAGCCTGATTTTCACTTTCTAAGCATTACGTATCTGACCCATTTTCGATCATGAGGTATTTAAAGTGTAATGTTTAGCGTTATTTTTTTGGTTAGGGTAAATGCAGCTGTTTATCTTTACTTGAGGAATGGAGTTTGGAGGACAGTTTGTGATGTTGATTGTCTGTATTTCTAAACATAAGTGGTGTTGAAGTTAGGGCTGGAGAGCAAGGGGATCAACACTTTATGACACTTGTGCATCTAATTACATTGACATAGAGCGAGTTTCAATCGAGTGTCATAAAACCAAAACCAAAGTAATTACTTTGGCCAATCAAAAAGGACGAAGACAATCCAGTAAACCAATCGAAACTCAAAGTAATTACAAGTAGCCGACACAAAGCGCGGGAAAATGTGCACGCGCGGGCCACGATTGGTTTTGGTTTCATTCTGATTGGTTGGGAAAATGGGGCGAGAACTTTGAACCAATCACTGAGTGAAGTAAATGCAAAACCAAAGCAATTCGCTAATTACTTTCGACACTCAATTGAAAACCGCTCTATCTGTTTGCTACCACATAAATAGAGGATATTACATGGCCGCACTGAGATAAGAAATTTCTCTTTGAGTGTTGAAGAATACCGGTATATATTTTTCAACACGAGAAGAGAAATTTCGTATCTCCAAGCGGCCATGTAATATTGATCTGTTTATTATATAAACACCAATGAAATACTAAATCATTTCACAAAATGCATCGAAAGGCACGATTTTTATATGTAAACATAACAACAGTGATCTTTTCACGTGTGAAGATAATGTGTTATTTTCATGTGTGAAGATATCATGTTTTTGCGCGATAGCTCACCTGGCATTTCATTAGTGTTTATATAATAAATAAGGATCCAAAGGCTTAGGAACTTCTACTTCTTCTTCAATAACAACTTTCATGATAATTTAATTTTTGGTCTGAATTTTTTTGTATCTCCAGTGGCTCCTGGAAAGAAATGAAATTCAAGGCTTATAATTTTAATGCTCAGGGAATTATTCCAACATCGGGTCACCTTCATCCCTTGATGAAGGTTAGGGCACAATTTAGGCAGATTTTCCTGGAAATGGGGTGAGTACAGAAAATTTGTCTTCTCGATCAGTGTTTTGTTGTCCCTGTAACAAGCAAAGTTAATTCTTTCATGTCTTTGGAGCAAAATCTCAGTGACATTTCTTTTAGTATTTTGAAAGGCTTCTCGAAGAAGATGAAAATTCTGCAAAAGTTTGTGTAGCCGTTTGAAATTTCACTCCAAACTTTTTTTAATTATTTGTACTAAGTCCTGAATACTGCTTGTGACGGTAACTATGAATATATACTAATTAAGGTGAACTTACCTTTTCATATCAAAGTTAAATTCAGGTTAAAGAAAAATGAATTTACTTGCATTCCCATTTTTCTTTTTGTTATACCATGTTTAGACTATGAATAATTATGGCAATAACAGATGAAGTAAATTTGCAATAAAACTGTGTTTCACTGCTGACTTTTCTACCTTCAGTATCCCCCTTAACTGCTGCATGTTTTTGCAACGTAAGACACCAGTCAGAGAAACCACTCTCAAAGAATGAACTACATCTTTCGTTCTATTGACGCTATTACGATAATATTTTCAGGACATATACAATGAAAAATTTGCCATCGTTTGAGCTATCTTTATTGAGGTGAAAGCAGGGCCTAAATACAATTTGATTTCTCTAAATAAAGAAATACAGTAAACATGCATTACACAAAATTAGTTCATGTGCGCCAATGACACGCAATTCTTTTAGGCAAAAGGACCTTTTCAAGGATGGAAACATGCATAATAATGTCTTGAATCACTTGATTTCACCTATAATTTTCTCATACCTTATGTTTTTACTTGCTTGCCAGACAAATGTTGTACATTTTGGCAGCCAAACACTGAATTTTGCCTTTGTGAGGTCAAAAACATTCATGGCGTCGGGTCGTGTTTCACCTTCCTTTTCAAGTGAGATTAACCTTTCTATCATCCATAAATGGCAGAACTTGTCACGCTAGTTGTCGTTTAGGGTATACGAAACAATCCCATTGCATCCATGCCCCTATAGGAACAAATTTCGGACAGTACTTTGGGACACTCTCTCGACGTCCGCAGTGGGAGTCACATAATCCTATGTCGAGTATACTCGACAACAGCAGTGAAAGAGTTAATTAAACCTAAATTTCATTTTAGTCGAAACTAGCGTACACTGTTTATTTTCATCAGGTTCACAGAAATGCCTACAAACAACTTTGTAGAGAGTTCTTTCTGGAATTTTGATGCTTTGTTTCAACCTCAGCAGCATCC
>NC_090893.1:34468713-34473713 GCF_036669925.1 Montipora capricornis
TCGCGGACCCATAACTTGGAATGCGCTTCCAACGGAAACAAAGGAATGCGAAAATAGAACTACATTTAAGAACAAGCTAAAAAGGGACAAAATAATTAATAAAGTTAATTATAAGAAAGAAGCAGCCATAGGAACGAACAAAATTGATGACTTTTATTATTACTAATTTTAGACTTTTCGATGTATTTTAGTATTTGAGCATTACATATTTTCATTTTTTTAACACTTTTATTTGGCGGGTCCACATCAGCTTTTAAGGTTGCCTTTTCCGACCCGCCTTAACAAATAAATGTATGTATGTATGTATGTATGTATGTATGTATGTATGTATGTATGTATGTACCAGACGGTTCGACTTGCTTCGTGTCGAATCGTCAATAATTTCTACCATCCCCTTATTCTTCTTGCTTTATTTTTTTTTCAAGTGTCTTGCAAATCGACAGTCTCTAAGACGAGTCGTCTAAACACCAGACGGACGATTCGACTCGATTCGAATCGTCAATATTTCTTACAATCCCCTTATTCTCCTTGCTGTATTGTAAATCGACTGCCTCCAAGACGAGTCGTCTAAACGCCAGACGATTCGACTCGATTCGTCAATATTTCCTACCATCCTCTTATCCTTCCTGTTGTACTTTTTCTAAGTGTCTTGCGAATCGACAGTCTGTAAGACGAGTGGTCTAAAGACAAGACGATTCGACTCGATGCGGGTGTATTGGACAACCCTTGCATTTCATTTGGGGGATTTTTTGTGACGTTAATTAAATTGCCTATATTCCGAGACACAAGAGCAAGGGAGCACTTGAAATTACTTGCATTTCTGTACATAATCAGGTACCTTTAGATCGGAGGACGTGGACGACAGCGAGTACTTAAAGCGAGTACGAGGACACCGCGGTCGAGTACGAGTTTTCTGTACTGAGCATGCGCATAAGGTTTGGAGGCCGACGAGGCCGACATTTTTCGAAGTGCGCATGCTCAGAACGGAAAACTAGTAGTCGTAGTCGTCCTCGTCCTCCGATCTAAAGGTCGCTATTATCTGGACTTACATGCACCCTTAGTTAGCTCTTTGTTTGAGATAATCGGTAAATGGTCTTCATTCTTACGCCTCTTGCTCGAGATTCAAATGTGAAAATAGTTTATTAGGAGTACGCCAAAGCTATGCCTCTACCTTATCTAACAAACTCAGATGGTAGTGACTTTAATATTATTTCAGGAAACTTTTACGCCAGCCAAGTATTTTTCAATTGATCGAGTATTCAGGAATGAAACCCTTGATGCCACTCATTTGGCTGAGTTTCATCAGATTGAAGGTGTTGTTGCTGACTATAACTTGACACTTGGGGACTTGATTGGAGTGCTGCATGAATTCTTCAAGAAATTAGGTATTTGAAATGTAGAGTTGATTAAAAGAACTATTGTATGTTTTCTTTTCAAATGAACTGAAATTGAACATGGTACACTTACTTGTGCAGTAGTGGCCATGCACCATGAAATTTGTTTACATTGCAGTTAAAGTGGACCTAAACAATTGCCGTAGTCAGCATGAGGCAAACCGAAGCACTTGCTTGAGTCATTTTTCGTGATTTTTTTTTTAAATAAAGCGTGATTCCAGTGTCGTCTTTAAAATGTACTCATCACAAACACCTAAAATACCTATACGGAGAGAATTAAATCATGGGCCTTGCCTCAGTCATAATTTTCTTGTTGCGGTACAATGTCCCCGGGCAAATGTCCCACAGTTATTGTTAGATATACTTTTCGAATTACCGTACTATTTCACATCCAACAAACGCCTTTAGAAAACGATAAACGAGCTCTTAAAGATTCAGTCAAATTTCGATATAGTAGTTAGCTAGAATGTCACGTAAATAATTTTTTCAGCAATCATGCATGAGTGTAGCTTGTCGTCTTCGCAGCAGAGCGTTGCGTGACACCGCAAAAACAGTTGTTAACATGACTGTAGTGTAGCCCTTCGTCTTTCACTATGTCAACTTGTTAGCTACACGGCAAGTATAATAAACAGCACTTATTGCTGTTTTCTTTATCTGTATGCATCGTGTGTTGTTAAAAAGCAATCAAAGAAACGTAATTGTCAGAGTGGCAATTAGAACGCCTAAGTTTGAACATGATGATGTCTTCGATAACTCAGTCACATTTGTCTTGGTCAGGTATTACAAAGCTGAGGTTTAAGCCGGCATTTAATCCTTACACGGAACCAAGCATGGAAGTATTCAGCTATCATGAAGGTAATGTCATTGATTTACTTTATTTGTACAATGAAAACATGTAAAATATTTAAAACCTAGTACAAATGTCGAAAATGCGATCTTGTATTTCTGATGTCAGAAAATGATGAGGTAGCTTTGTACTGCGTATTTAATTGGTTTATTGGGGACTTTGCCAGATGTACTTCTGGTCCAACTGGGCAGCCGTGAAAAATAAAATCTCTTATCTGAATCCAGTTTGATTGACAGTTGCCAATTAAATCCGGATGAGTTGCAGATGACAATTTTAGGGATGGGGGGACCCATACACCTTATTCCAAAATGGCTACCATTTTAGTGTTGTTTTGTTTGCTGCCCTTGTTGCCTCGTTTAAAGTGCTACTATGACGAAATTTGCATCTTCCCTATCTAAGCCGTTTAAGGACATAAACATGTTGTCTGCACGAGAAGAAAAATGCTGTTTACCATTTTCAAATATCTCTTTTTGTTCCGGATATATTCAAGTGTTTAAAATATGCAAATTAGCCAAGTGATGACGTCATAAACTAAACCAAATTTTGATCAAATATGATGGAAAAAAGGTATCTCCAATTTGTATCAAAAATTCCTGATTCTGTGCAGGAAGATTCTAGTAGATCTGCTCCACAATATTAGCATACCATTTTTGTTACCATGGCAACTTACTGGGTTCCAGACCTCTCTGATATTAAAGGCTTTGCGGGCCACCTTTGGCGTTCTATTTTGATATTTGCCAATGGTGCCTCATCTGCATGATCTTGCACGCATATAAAGATGTTACTGAGGTCGAATTTATGGCCTTGTTAAATGTTTTCCTAGCTTAAAATCACCAAAAATATGGAAATCAGGTTAGAGGGGACTGCAAAAGAGTGAGTTGCCATGGGAACCAATTTCTTTATAGTCGTAGTTGTGTTGCATGCAGAACTACGAGCCCACCAAGTTTCAATGGTCTCTACTGCAAATTGACCGAGATAGCGCTATTTATACACTTGATGTTATATTGGGTAGAGTGAATGACATCATCAGTCTTGTCATTTGCATATTTTACACATTTTTCAAACTTAAATGGCTCCGGAACCAATGCAGATATTTCCAAACGGTAAACGGCGTTTTTAATCTTTCCTGGTATTCTATGTGATAAACGTATTTGCAAGCAAACAAATACAGGAATAAGGTGTATAGTCTTTTTTTCTAATGGTATTGGTCCGATACTTTAACAGCATGGTGCAACTTAATGAAAGACATGCATTTTGGACATACAATTTTAGATCAACCCAGTTACGAACATTACTTAATCAATAACGAAAGGAAATCCTGACAAATTCAGGGTTTAATGGAAAAAGACAAGGCAAACAAGCAGCACTGGTCATCAAAAAGAATCATTCGTGGGAGCTTATAAATTTTTTGAAAGAGAGAAATGATCCTCTTACTTACCTTGTAGAAATCGTTACTCGAGTCGATGTTGGAATTTTATTGTATCTTTGTAATCCTGTTTCCTCTACAGGCCTAAAGAAATGGGTTGAAGTGGGAAATTCAGGAGTATTTAGACCAGAGATGTTAATCCCCATGGGATTGCCTAAAGATGTAGCTGTTATTGCATGGGGACTTTCTCTCGAGAGGTAAGGGCATGTTTTGGTTAAATGACGGGGAGCAAAATTGTTTAATTCTTTTGATACTTACAGAAGTCTAGAGAAAGTGATAAGATTTCATGAAAAACTCGAATTTTTTGCTTTTTGCGAGTACGCACATAGAAGGCTTTCAAGCTAATTTGGATTAAAGCTCGAGCTCAGAAGCTGGTGGTTGAAACGACCGGAATGAGGGAAGAGGGTATTGATGGCAACCCTGTAAACGATCATTACTGAAGACAATGAGCCAGTCATTGGAATATTTATCAACCCGATACTTGCCAAGAAGGAGGCGAGCAACAAGCAAGCAAGCAAATGCAAATGACACCGAGCTGAAGGAGCTCTCTCAAATAGCACAAGGGCTCACTCCAACCTGCGTCTGCCTACAGGAGCGACCGCTGACAGGCATTGTTTTTAACTTTGTGTAATTTTATTGTACTTTCCTTGTTTATGTTTAACCACATTTCTGGATTTTTAGACAAAACTGCATCGCTCGGCCAGCTATAATTAAAAAAACAACATGAGCTCACTTACTTAGCGTGTTATGTGTGCCATAAATACACGCTGAAGGTAAACAACATGCAATCGTCCTTGTTTTTTTGATCAGGTGCCCTTTTTTTTCCCGCAGGCCAACTATGATCAAGTACAAGATTTCCAATATCAGGGATTTAATAGGTCACAAAGTGGATTTGGAAATGGTACACAAAAACCCCATCTGCCTGCTGGAGAAAGCTTGATGTTAACCAAATGGAAATGGTGTATCTAATTCGTCGTTATTGGCCACATAGGCTACAGTAAAACCCCGCGAGTAAGAACAAGCCATTTTAAAATTTAGCCTGAACAGGTTCGTACATAGATGGTAATTAACAGAAATTTAGGCTGTCTAGGTTCTTATTTTCTAAAGGAAAAGATCACGTTGTAGATAAGCAGAATTTAGTGGTATATTTTCGGCCTTCGTCCCCTTTCTGCAGCCAGTTTATCAATATTCCTCATATAAACTTGGAGTGAATTTAATTACAGAATTAAAAACTTCACATAAAAATGACTATAATAAGTTAAATTAGAAGATCACATGAATCCTCAGAACATCAACATGTACGTTTACTGTTAAAATTCCTTGCCCAATTGCA
>NC_090893.1:34476213-34481213 GCF_036669925.1 Montipora capricornis
TTATGTTGTTTTCACGTCGCAAATTTTGTTGCTGATGGCAAAATATTTTATTCTCGATCGACACTTCCCAAGAACTTCCTTCTTCTCTTCCTAAAAACTGTGTATCAATATTTATTTACCTTTGCATACTCCAGATACTGACCCCGCCGGATCCCTAGGGATTAACTTGAGTTAACTTTTGTCACGGAAAGCTGTTAGACGCTCAGAGTACACGTGTAAACTTGTCGGGAAAAAGATGTTGTAAAGGAACTTGAAAACAATCAACCTCGAAGCCACTGTTTCTCTATTTCCTTTTATTTATTTATTACAATTTATGGCATTCAAAAACATTGGCCAAGGGATGAAATGTAAACTGAAAGAGTCAAGGACCCCATATTAAAGAAGATCACCATTGGTACCATAATGAAAATAATAACACGAATTAAATTATGGAAATAAGATAATAAATATTATAGCAATACGAACACTAAAAGAATATACTTACAAGTACTAATCCATTAAAAACGTTTTAGCTAAGGTTTTAATGTGGCCTGGGTTCGAGACTCGACGTCATATGTGGGTTGAGTTTGTTGGTTCTCTTCTCTGCATCGAGAGGTTTTCTCTGGGTACTCCGGTTTCCCCTCTCCTCAAAAACCAACATTTGAATTGATTTGCTTTCATTGTTAATTTCAGTTTACAGTGTCCCTAATTAATGCTCCAGCGCTAAAACGACTTGACACTTAAAGTTCCTTTCCTTTCCTTTAACATTCGTTCTAGCATATCTCATCTTTAGAGCTAACTTATCTTTGAGGCGAATAGTGATCAGTTTCCTTGAAGAAATCTACATAAGGTTCAACATCAATATCAATTATTCCGTGAACAGCTTTATATAAAAAGGTAACATCTGCCAACAATCACCTTTTTTCCAGTGATAACAAATGTTATTTCTTTAAGCGGCCATCATGGCAGTCCTCAGTCTTTAAGATAAATTTAGTTGCCCTTTTTTGAATCGTCTCCAACTTTCCAGTGCCCCTTTTGGTGTACGGGGGCCATATAAGAGAGCAGTATTCTAAATTGGATTGTACAAGAGCACAGTAGAGAGTCCTTAGGGTCTTGCAATCATCAAAATCTCTGCACGTTCTTTTAATAAGTCCCAACACCCTGTGTGCTTTGGCCACTACCTTGTCTACCGGTGTGTGCAAATTCCAACGCAAGTGCTAATCAGTGGTTATTCCTAAATCTCGGAATTCATTAAACTCCTCCAGAGCTGAGTTGTCTAAAAAGAAATTTGAAGTAAACACTCAAATGAATATTCTAAAACTCGGACATCGTGCTCTTTACAACAACAACTGGCCTGAATACCTGACACTCTCTAGACTTAATCCCAGTCGCACCTTACGATCAAGTAGTACACCACTTCTGCAGATTTCCCTGCTAAAAGGAACATTTCAAGACTCCGTTGCAAACTTGTACAATGATTTACCAGCCAGCATAAGTTCTATTACAGATTACCTTCATTTTGTTAAGGAAAGTGCCAAAATTTTAAAAGCTAAGGCTATTATGCGGCTGGCTTAATTTCCATGTCTGGTAATTTTATTACCCTGATTTTCATGGTTTTATATCTTAGTGTACTAAATAATATGTAATATGTATATAGTATAGCGCATAATTTCTTGTTACATATTAGTTTCATTTAACAGATATCTATTTAGTTTCATTTAACAGATGTAGATCTACTCTGTAGAAATGCTGTTAATAAATCGTTATTATTGTTATTATTATTATTATTATTATTATTATTATTATTATTATTATTATTATTATTATTATTATTGTTAAGGTTGTTTCTTCTTCGTAATTCTCATTATTTTTCATTTCTTTAAATGAAAATCCATGAAACTGCGTGAGCTCCATTGATAAAGATCATCCAAATCCCGGCTCCTGAAACAATTTTTGATCGGGAGCAGAGTCAATGATCCTTGAACGTTTACAGTCATCTGCGTAGAGGGCGATGTTATTTCCCGGAAGTACAGCATCTAGGAGATCACTTATGAAGATGACGAAGAACAGTGGACCTAAAAGAGAGCCTTGTGGAACGCTCTTGCGGACCAAGATGACGACACACTTGTGACTTCCCAAGGGTCACAGGGCTGCGTAGCTAAAAATATGGAGCGTGGACGAACTCACAGGTATCACGTGTAGAATCAAAATGCAATGAGATGTACAAACACTCTTTATTTTAATCGAACGGTAGCGATTGGTGGCGGTTTGATAGTATACTGCGTAGCTTGTGTGATTCTTGAGGTTCGAACTAAAAGACAAGTGGAAACGAAACGAAACTAAGAATAATACGGTACTTAAATGTAGAGCTGATGGCTTGCAATGAATCAAATTCATGAAACTAACTTATGATAGAGACAATAAACTAAACTGAGCATGAAAACAACATAATTGACTTACTTTGGTCTAGCTCCTAATATGCTTGGGACAAAGCGTAGCAATGGTAGAAATTATCGAGACTGAGTAGCGCGATCTGACGATTCAACTCCACAAAGAGACTAAAGCTCGTTTACAATAAGCGTGTAATCCGAGAAACAAACCAGACTGAATTATATAACGAGTAGGCGATAATTATAGCACCATAGTTTCTTTAGAAACTACCCCCTTCATTCGATAATTATAGTCGACTGCAGAACGTGGTATTAATCAAAAATGAACTAAAACGAAAGCGATTGCGTAGCTAATGAAAAAATCTAACAACAAAGAAATAAAAACGGCGTTTCAAAAATAACAACACTATCCAAGACCACTCTTTGTTTCCGTTGGCTTAAATAGCTTTTACACCATTGTAAGATAGAGCCAGAGATTCCGAAGCCACTATTTTCTTCAATCTTACTGGGTTTAGTAGCCACATGTCTTCCCAGGGAGCTATTTACCTAAAATATGTGCTAAGGCACTATGATGATATATGGTACCAAAAAATAGATTGTGCTATTAGAGCTACATAATACACAAAGGCAACTCGAATCTCCTGGAAAACAAAATGCAGCTCGGTTGGTACTTATGGAATAAAGCGCTGTGTTACTGCACTACCACACGTACGCAATGCGTTCCTATTAAACTATGCTCTTTTATTTTGGCTAAGTACACTCTAAGTCCATAACTTCCCCGACTGAACCAGTTTCGGGACGTACTTAAATGAATCAGTAATGGACTACCTCGATAAAGGGTCTACATTTCTTACAATTCCCCCGACCCAGGATTCTCGCTTCTCGATTTTATTTCTTGGCGGGACCTGTAGTCTTAATTTTATAAATACAACTGAAAGAGAGATCTGTTTTTTGTAGAACGAGATGCTTCCGTGAAGCATACACTGGGTTGCCTGTGGTACGTGTTACAGAAAATCAGCAGGCGCTGAATTGTGTGGTATTGAACTACAGCATTCCGGTCTCTGAAAAGAGAAGCGAGAAACATTGGCTTCTGGGTTGACATGTTGCTAATTTACGAGTTCCCTCACAACTTCTTTTCACCACAAGTTTAAGCGTACCCTCTGAGCATCTGACAGCTTTGTAATACCAAAGTTTACTGAAGTTTACCCTGTTCAGCGGGGTTAGTGTTTGGATGGGAGACCAAAACAATATACCCCTCACGAAACAGAAGCATCGGACCGAAAATACTATCAACGCTAACAAATGCGAACTCAGCAAGGTACATATTTTGTTAGCTTAATTTATGCAAAACAAGAACATCATTCCAAAAGCTTATTCTACGCAAAAAGTAGGTTCTGGGGGTAATTTTGAGAGTGGAAATCAAGGTTACGCGGCAGACGGCAAATACAAACTCACGATTTAATTCAGTTATTAAATACACCAGAAGACGCTAACCTCATTTTGACAAGAAAATGCTTTACTATTGCCATAAAAAACTATCCAGTTAAGCTCGCATATCATAAAACATGATGAATTCATAAAGGCCACCTTTTCCAGCGAACATTTTTTTGAAACAAACAACATATTTGCTATTAGAGGCAAAAACCCCTTCTATTTCATTACGTGCGTAAAGAGAAGAAACTCAATCGTGTCAAATATGCGCAATATTGCAACAAACTAAATTTCAGGATCAAACCGTTTCCATGAAGAACCCTTTCCTTGAATAATGAAGCACAAAATACACGACAAGCTTTCTTTCAAATAATTCTTGGCTGTTACATTTCCAATTATTGTTTTAACCTGAAGACTGTGCAGAGTTGATCACAGATCCACGTAAGGTGTTCGATTCGTTCAATCGTTCTCTGTCTTTGTTGAACCCATAAGTTACCAGAGAATTTTCCATTTGGTTTCGGTGTTCTACATAACCGTCAAATTGGTTAAATATTATTTTAGAAATACAGCTCACTTTGATTTCGGCTCGACGGGCGATAGATTGTTGTCGAAGTCCATTACTCGTCGCTTTTGAGATTCCAGGTGTTGGTTTTTCACCGCCTGCCTGGTTTATCCAACTGACTTTCCATTATTGAGCTTCATAAGGGTATATTTTATTCAAAGAACCACTAAAACGCCATTCGCGTTACATGACTTTCGACGCCATTGCAGGCTAAGTTAATGATTCTCCTGTGTCTACCAGAGAAATCTATGCATTTCCACTATCCTCTCAATCCTAAGAAAATACGCGCAGAGGGCTCTAAAGACTCCACTTACCAGGGGAGTGACAGGCAAGACTTTTACCGACACGGAAAATAAAAAAAACTAGACCCTCCGTGAGGGTACACTGGGTTGCCTGTGGTACGTGCACCGTTCCAGACAATTTTTGTTTAAGTTGGGGGGTCATTAAGACCATTCAAGGGGTCACCCAGAAGTCATACCAGCAGAGTCCCTTTGGCTCACGGGTTCTCACACGTTCGTACGACGAAACAGATCTGTCCTTGCGTAATATGTAGCTCTAACAGTGCACAATATTGCTTTGGTATTGTCTATCATTGTAGTGCCATAGTAGAAGTCTTGGGTAAATAGCCTGAGAAGGCA
>NC_090893.1:34491213-34511213 GCF_036669925.1 Montipora capricornis
TACAGATTGATCAGGTGATTTTGTGTCTATAGTCATAGTGAATCAACAAAGACTGCTTTGGAATACAATGTGTACTATGTTGCGACTATTATAGTGGTAAGAAAACAGATAAATTTTCAAAGCGCGGTTTTAAGATCTGAAAGATCTTCTTACATACATACATGTACAGACATACTTTATTGAGACTCCCTTCAACAGGGCTTTTCAGTCTCAGCTTTTCTTCTTTGTTTACTGCTGTCAGCTCAGAGGTGTTTGATCACTGTAATTTGTACACTAATGATAATATTAATTTTGTACTTTACGCACAAGCATGATTATTTCCATGTACACTACCGTAAAGACTTGTGTATAAACCGCACTCATGTATAAGCCGCACCCCCAACTTTCAAGCATGATTTTAGAAAAAATCCAACAAATGTTTTATAACAATGTTTGAATGTGTAGCCGGGCTTTAGAGTTTAACTGCTCAAAAACAGTGCAAATAAAACACTTGAAAGAACTACTGGCGTGCAAGCTTCGGGTTTAGAACCTGAAGATGCAAACAAACGGCTCTTTTAGGAGCCACCACTTCTACCGAAAGCAATGGTCTCGTGCATAAGCCGCACCCACGACTTTTGGCCCAAAACTTAAGCAAAAACGTGCGACTTATACACAAGTCTTTACGGTTTATTGCTTTCTGGGGCTAGAAATGGGAGCTCTGCTTTTAGGCTTGGCTAAATCTATAAATTATTGGTGTGGCTCACAGTGATCTCCTAGAATTTTTAACCCATTCATCCCTAAACCAGCCTCCATTGAGACCAGTAAAATCGTCTGGTGTTTGAGTAAGAGTAAAAATCTGAAGGTGTCGCTCTTCAGGAGGGAATATGGCTTCAGTGCAAAATAATAATGTTTTTAAGTACAGTATTCCAGGTGTAGGACTGGCTTATGACAGTTTTGTGGGTAAAGCATTTCCTGCACCAAGCAACAATACATGTACATGTTGTCTGAAATTGTTTGTTGTATTAAGTTTGTCTAAAGTGGAAATTGTTCATATGACACTACTTGTGCTATGAAATTTCAAATTTGGAAAGTGTCCGAAACTTACAGTGGTTATCAGTTACATGCGCCTGCAACAATTTTTTCTCATATTTTGAAAGTAAAATTTAGGTGGACGTCAATCAAATGTTTCTATGACAATACTTCTGTTCTCTTGGTGGCAGTTGAATTCGTCAAGGAAACATTTGATTGACGTCCACCTAAATTTTTATAAAATTTTGTTAAAAATGTTGTTGAGGGGCGCATGTTACTGATAACTGCTGTAACATGAACATAAAAGCATGAAATGTTTTTGTTAAATGAAATGAAATGAAATGTTTTGGTAAATTAAAGGTAATTGTGCTCCCTGATGTGGATTTTTGTTTGATTTTTGTTTTCAGTAAGGGTTTCGTTATTACTATTAATGTCATCTTCTTTGTGATTCTTATTTATTTCAGACTTCACCAAAGTAGATGATGTGAATAACCTAAACACTGGTGGTAGAATTGGTGAGGATTCTACAGGTGGGATCAGAACACATGATATCAGAACACATGCATTACAAGACTTTTCTGATGGTAAGTTTCTCTTAAACTTAGTACTCTTTAATTTGGACTAATTGTTGCTGAAGGATGAAAATTAAATGGTTTACACATATACTCAAATTAGAGACTAACCCTGCACTAAGCATAAACTGTAGGTTTGGATGAGTTGTCAAGTCAGAATACCCATAACAAACTATGATTGCAGAAGTTATTTTTTTTATTTTAAGTTAGTCAAGTTTCCAAGAATATGTATTCTTGAAAATTTGTTTAAATGATGGCAACAGAGGTGTGTAATCTGTAGAAACAAATGTTTCAAATACACCTGTGTTTACATTGTTGAGAAAACCATCTACAAAATTAAATTATACATGTATGTGTTTGCAAAGTTTAGTGAATAGCCCATTTCCGAGTTGCTGCATGCCTCAGTTTCAAAGCGAGTCCTGGTGCACAACCATTCAAATGGAAATGAGTTGCATATTCTTATGCAAATCAAACTCATTTCCCTTACAATAGTTGAGCACCAAGACTCACTTCGAAACCGAGACAAACAGCAACTCGGAAATGGCCCATTGGATTTGGGACAAAGATACTGCACTTGTAAATCTTGGCTGGTAGTGATCAGAGAACCTGCATACATGTAGAATCCACAGGTCTAACCACTGAGCCTATTTGTGGCTTCCCTTAATGTTCTCCTTGTTAAGGTGGCTTCATCTTCATATAGTTTCCTGACCACAGGCAACGTGGTTACTAGAAAGTGGCTGATGGCACGACCGATGCATGGCTCTCCCATGTGGAAAGTAAACAAACATGGCTTCCTAACTTTGGAACCTGTTTTATCGCCAAAATTTTGTGCACTCATCATCTTTTGGAAATGTTTACCTATTCTTAAGAAGGCTGCAAAATCTTTAGAGTCCAACAGAAGATTGAAAAAAATCATTTCCCACCGTTCTGAACAACTTATCTGATTCTAACAACCATCGATCGAGGGACACAGCCGTCATTAGAGTCGTGAATCCTATGGAACACAAGCAAAAATCTCCAAAGGGAGATTCCCATATTTGTAGACCAAGTGAAGAAGATACTCCTCCAGACTTTGTCCCTTTCTGCAAAGAGCTTGAGGTTGAGCTCTCATTCCAAATTCATTCGATTTCTTTGCTCACGTCCACGTAAACATTAGATCTCAAGAAGAGGTACGAGCGCACGTGTCTGTACATAAAGTTGAAAATTACACGCATGCTCAAATGGCAATCTTGCCGAATTCCCATTCTTTGCCATTGAAAAAATGCAGAACTTTCACATGAAATATCTCCAGTTTTCTTCTGTCAAAGTTCTTCAAATTTTGCAGAGTGGTAATTACTGTTTACGCCTTCCATCTGCCAATTCATCAAGAAATTTTGTAAGACAATTTTTAAAGTGGAGCTGAAAGTCACAAATTCGCTAAATGCAACGAAACTACCTTTGTAACCCCTAATTTTTTGGTCTTCAGAAGATTCCTCTGGACAAATGTTATGTAATATTTGTCAAAGTTAAGGAAATTTTCACTGAAGGAAATGGAATAAAATCAATTTGAAAATAAAAGCAAAATAAACACTGTAAACAACTTTAGAGAGTTTTAATTCCAGTTAAAACCTCGTAAATTTAACACTGATGGTTGAAAAGAGTAGTTTTGTCTTTAGAAGTTTGCTTGAGAGAGGTGCGATTAAGAGCAATGCGAACATTTCCATGGATAGTGGATCCTAGTGCCCGCCAAATAAGCAGCGAATAACCATATGGAGCCACCTTAAGCTGAGATCCTGAGCTTTCCTTGTTTTCAAAAGCAGTATCAACTTCATGTGCAAGTACAGCAGCCTATTGTATATGGGTGTTTTCACAGTAAAAGTGAATTTTATTGTACAAAAATGTGTATTGTACCTTGCATTACATTGTACTTATAATAAAATGTAAATTAACACTGAAAAGGAGATTATTGTGTCAGTATTTACAAACTTGAGGAGGATAGTTATGTTGTAGTTCAAATGTTGTCCTTCCCTGCTAGCAGGTCTCTTTCCTTTTGCGTTCGTTGGGCTGATGAGTACGGGAAATAAGACCTCTACATGTACCCTGGGTTGAAACTCACTGTGCTGAGCATAGGGAGTGGTTACTTAGAGAGTGAATTCTCACATGATACTTCATGTTGTGTGGGCAAAACTACTGTAAAGGAATGCGTGGAACACAGTGGGCTCAAGTCACAGTCAGCAAATACTGGGACATGGGCAAGGTTGTGGACAGTGGTTGGATCAAAGTGAGTTTCAACCCATGACGGTTGTCTCTTTTCCTTTACTCATCAGCCCAGTGAATACAAAAAGAAAACCTCCACTAGCAGGGAAATTTTCTCCCAGTTCAAAGTTAATTTTTTTAAACCAGTCATATGAAACCAGTTATACATGTATTTTGATTTTCCTTTGTTTTTAATGGATTGTGATAATGAATAATAGACAAAAAAAAATCAAAATCCAACTGGTTTGAAAAATTACAAACCAAAACAAAAATTGAACCATGTACTTTGTAACACAGACACTTTTGCGTTTAAAGGGAATTGCAGGAGGCACACAAAAGTCATGCAAATTAATGTAAAGACTTCTATGGAAGACAAAAAAAATCAACACAAGCAAGGAAAAAAAGCTTCTTATTGCTTTGTTTTTCCGACCCTGATAATAATATTCTACATAATTTTCTTTCCAGATGATGAAGAAGACAAAACTGAGGTACATGTAGGTCTGCCTAAAATCAATTATTTTTGTTTTGTTTTATTTTCATACAAGTTATAATTTTCATTGAAAACTGGAAAAAAGATTGATGACAGCTGTTATTATCCTTGATTTTTTGGTTAGAATTTGGGTTTCTTTCTTGAATGTTTCTAGGTAAGGCAACGTCTATTGAGTATTCACTCAAACATTTACCTTGGAGTGTTGCATTGATATTTTCTCACTAGTTTAGCTCAGCTGCTTAACTCATTCTGGCATTGAGCACCCCAACTGGCAAGTAAAATCGTCTGCCGTTAGCCAGAGTAAAATATTTTAAGTGTCACTTTCAACTAGGGAAGGGCTAAGGTAAGAGCATTTTACTAATGTTACAAAGTTAATGTTTATCTCTAGCTTTTAGCAGGACAAAGAAAACAGCCTCCCTTTTGGACATTTGAGTATTACCAAACCTTCTTTGATGTGGACACTTACCAAGTGAGAATCTTCCTTTTTCACTAAACCTTAAGGCGCATTTACACGACAGAGGAAAAATGGCACGGTTCCGATAAAGAGTGGAAGGGTTCCATTCATTTTTGTAAAGAAACAGTGAACTTTTATCCATTCCGCTACTGGACCATAGCCGCCTATGGTCCCGTAGCGGAACGGATTAAAGGTTTTACAACTCTAGTAGAGATACTGTACTTCAAGTAGATCTTATCATGCAGTGCAAGAGTTTATTTTTCTGTTTTATCAACAGGTTGGGAAAAGAATAATTGGTTCAATGGTGCCTATTTTTAGGAAAAACTTCCTTGTGTCTTATATTCGACCAAACCCTGATCTTTATGGTAAGTTACATGTAGAACATTCATGGTGGTGGCCATGGTGTTGATGTGGATGAGTGATAAGAAAATTCCAATTGTAGTACATGATCAGTAGCATGATCACCGTACCCATAATTTCCTGTAACATACCTAAAAATTGTGAAATTGTGTTTATTGGGGTGAAAATCACTTATTTTGGCTTATTTCACACCCAGACTTTCATATCTTTCTAATTTTTCGGAAAATATTAAAGTTTGGTCTGTTAAAACTGAATTTTTGATTTACCCATGACCCCTTGCAGGCGTGGTCTTTCATACAGATAGTCAATTTTGAGGCAAATAAAAAGTAAATACAGAAAGCTTTCACTACATGGAGGATAGTATCCCCTCATTTAGTTCTATTGACACCCTAAACGCTGGCTTTCTGCTCCACTTTTTTGCTCCACTTTACAATTTGAGGTCAGAGCAGATGTCTCTCTCAATTTCCTGAAAATTGCCCCTGAAAAGACATTGTGGACTTCCCAATAATATCCATAGAGGAAAGGTTACCAAGCCTTGTGAAGGGCATGGAAATCATGGCTTCTTTGCGAAGTAGGTTGTGATGTTTACTGGCACTCGAGACTTGGTTCAATATGGCCCAGCATGTTAAAAAAAACGTAGCGACTCAGTCAAAGGCTAATATTTTCCCAACCCTGAAAGCTACGATGACGAAACTGTGGAAATAGCTAGGGGGAACTTGTGAGCATTCAGCAAATGCTTGGTTGGAACCCAGTTATGCCTTGGTTGGATTAGGAGCAACATTGAAAGAAGTGGTCTCGAAAAATATTATTGCGTAATTGCGGAACAGAAAAAGCGTAGCGACTGTTTTGAGAAGTGATTTCTCCATTCGTAGTGGATCCCTCAAACTAATTTTTCTGTAAGTTAAAGCACAAGGTATAAGCATTTAGTTCAGATGGTTTTGAACCCACAGATCTCAATTGAAGACTTGTTTCAAACAATAACCTAGTGAGCGCCAGAATTCCAAAGCACAGCGTTACAGTAAGGAAACTACGGAATTTTGAATCTTTTTAATGTGTTTTAATAAACTTGAACTGTTAAAATTTGGCTCATATGCGGTATTTACTGCGTGTTATCACTGGTTATTGTCCGTTAATCCACATAAGTGTTTTCTCCTATGAAAAATGGTTTTAAAGACTTTCAATTTGAAAATTGTGTTATGCGTTACACTCAAAATTTCCCTATTTTTCTATCCTTTTCATTTGTTTTCTCAAGAAAAGAAAGTCGCTAACCCTTTTTACACCCTGTACGCTAATCAACAAGGATAACCTTAGAATTCAGCAAAAATATAGCTTTATTGAAGACGTTAAACTGAATAAATCAGGAAATGTTTCTGAGTCACCCCCAATAGGCTAGTTTCGAATTGTGCAGCAACAAAAGAACAGTGTCTAGGTTCAGGGAAATAATTAGCATATTGTATTGTTCAAAACAAAGAAAATGCAAATTATTCCCCTGAACCTCGACTCTATTCTTTTGTTTCTGCACAATTCGAAACTAGCCTATTGGGTATGGTGATTGTGCTACACATCTAGTCAGTTAACTTAAAGATGTGGCCTTTGAGTATTGTATGTATCTTGTATATATAATAGAGTGGTTGCCATAGTTGTCCAGCAAAGTTTGTTACTTGTGTACTTTTCTCTGAAAGAAGCCTAGCTGCTTGTTTACATGTAATATCTATTTTACTGTATGATAATAATTGCAATTTTGTGAAATGGTAAAATAAAGTGATCGCAAAACTTGGCTAGGCGCCCTTGTGCTAAGCTCTTTTGCTTGAACAAAACATGCTAACTGGCATGTTTAATCCTTATTTTAAAATATTTGCTTAGGATAGAATTATAGGTTGATTAACATTCAACAACTTTGTTTAGTTTGGTTTTTGACCTTTTGCTGAAAAACTGTAATTACCGTAATTAAATTTATTTTAATATGTACATGTAGGTACCTCATTATACTTTCAGGACCTTTCTGGATTTGTGCCACTCTCATTTTTACGACTGCAATAACCGGCAATCTTGCCAGCTACCTTAGTAACCTTGGTGACCATCAGTGGGTATATGATTTCCACAAAGGTAGTGTATGCAATGGACCATTTCCAAATTCACTTAAGGACGGTGCCTGCTATTTTTATTGCACATACGTTCTGCGCATCTTCAGATACTCGGATTTCCTATCGGTAGTGCTTACTAATGCAGGGATATTTTTGCGCAGTTTAAAACTATTCGGAGAAAGCAGAACTTAGCAAGTACTCTTGCTATCCAAAAAGAAAATTGGGGGTAACCATGCATTTTTTCAGAGATTTGGAAAGGAACGCCTTACATTGCTTTGTATTTTAAAGCTTTTTACTAATATTGTTGATTAATTATCTTTGAAAAATGCGTGGTTAACCCCAATTTTCTTTTTGGATTTTAATAACACTTGTTGAGATCTGCTTTTCCCGTATATCCATTCAACTGCGCAAAAATACCTTTGAATTAGTAGGCACCGTCCTTAACAACCTCTACATCCACTCAAAAATGATGTCCCCTTTAACCCATTGACTACTAGGAATGATACTTACCGTAATAGATTTTACTCTGTCTAACCCCACTGGGGGGCAGTTCAGTAGTCAATGTCCTCTTTAATTAACTTATTGACCTCTGGGTGTGATACTTAATAGATTTTACTCTGTCTAATGCCAGATGACTTTACTCATCAATGAGGTAATGACATGCATCTCAACTGCCACTTGTTGGGTGCCCCTGACAATGCATTAAGTAACATCTATTGTGGTTTTACAGTGTGACACCATCTTGGCCTTTACACAAGTTTTATCCTGGACTGATGTTCCCATTTTTTACGTAGTTGTAATGAATGAAACAGTGAATTTATTTATCATTCTAGTCTTACCCTTGACCTTCTCTTTCAATGTACATTAATTTTGGTCTTGAATGTATCTCAAGCTTAATTAAAAACATCTACAGGTCCACTCACTTTAACAGCACCTACATGTTTGTCCACTCAAAAACTTCAAAAGAAATGTCTTGTACATGTAGCAACTATTAGTAAGAGCATTATTCCATAACATTAGACATGTATATACTGCATTGGGTGAGTTTGCCTAAATGATAAATTTGTTTTCTGGTTTTGTTGCAGTTACTCTAGCTGCCGTTGCAATCTTTGCCTATGCCTCTGTGGTGCCCACTGTTTTGTGGGGAGTTCTTCTTTGGAGGAAAAGCAACGCTGGATACTCCTTTCTGGAAATTGTTTGTGTTTATGGCTACTCCCTCTTCATCTACATTCCAATCTCAGTAAGTTCTTGTGGCTCTGGTGTAGTATCGTTATAAAATTATGATTAAACGTTTGTGGCATTGTGAGCATTCGAAAGGATGAATTTATCAGCAACTAATAGATAAAACTTTTAGAGTCTATGTGCCCCTCAAAGACGTTTTATTCTGGTTCAGATGCCCTTTAAGGACGGCGCCTACTATTGCTATTGTGCGTACATGTACGTTCTGCGCATCTCGAGAATACTCGAATTTCCTTGGGGTGGTGCTTATTAAGACAGGGATATCTTTGAGCGGTTCAAACTATGCAGAGGAAGTAGAACTTAGCAAGTGCTCTTGGTATCCAAATTGAAATTGGGGGTAGGCATGCATTTTTTTCAGGGATAATTACTGTAAGCTTCAATTTAGAAAAGAACGCCATACATTGCTTTGTATTTTAAAGCGTTTTACAAATATTGTTGATTAATTATCATCGAAAAATGCGCGGCTAGCCCCAATTTTCTTTTAGGATTTCAATAACACTTGTTAAGATCTGCTTCTCCCACATATTTAGTAAACCGTGCAAAAATACCTTTGAAATAGTAAGCACCGTCCTTAACTGAGCACTTGTTTGCTAACAATGACACAGAGTCATCATCATCATCATCATCATCATCATCGTCATTATTATTATTATTATTATTATTATTATTATTATGTACACTATAGTAATTTTGGCACCAGATTTACGGAAATAGCACGCTGTTCCTAAGAGAATCTAATTATCACAAGCGGCTCAAAAGGGTTCACATAAATAGTTGCACGAGTTAGGCCCGGTTCAAACATCGAACTTTTCATGTGCCGAACCTAATACCTATTTGGGTCGACCCAAATGATTAAGTTCAACGGTTGATTGAGGCGTCGAACTTTTTAGGTGCCAAACCTAATTCTTGGAGTAAGCAAATATTATTTTCAACGGTTTAACTAAGGAAATGAACTGGTGGAAGAGGTTTGAAACGACTCATTTCCATTCCATCCCATTTCGCTTCAGTGCAAAAAGCCAAAATAGTTCGATAATTTACTCGTCACAAGTTGCAACAGCTTTATTTGCTTTGTTTTTTTCTATTCAAGGAAATTGCGATCATATTGAGATGTGAATGCACATCATGAATTGTAGTTCATGTAAATAGCGTTAAAGCAAGTTGGAAGTCAACCATTGTGAGCTCTGTAGTTCGAAAATGCTCCAGCCAGTTTCTCGAGAACGCTCTCACCGATCGTTACGCTTCTCTGATTTCTTTTCGCACAGCACACGTGGTGAAGTGTCACTACTCTCTACCTGCCAATCATCAGCGCAGTTATATCGAAAAATTCATTTAAGTAAAAATTCATTTAAGTAATTAATTTTATGTATTAGGTTCGGCACATGAGAAGGTTCAATGTCTGAATCGGTGTGGAACTTTTGCCGTTCTATTCGACTGGTGCAGTCGACCCAAATACAAATCTGTTGAACCTAACTGATTCATACGTCGAACTTTTTATGTGCCGGATCTAATGGTTAGATTCAGTACATGAAAAGTTCGACGTTTGAAACGGGCCTTAGAGTAAATGCACGCACACACGCTTAAACGCACGTATGTGGGATGGAGTAAATCTTACTTGTATGCAACAATTTATGGCAGATCACGCAGCTAAGTTTCGAGATTTTGCTCAATACATCTAATTAGTTACGCGTGCCCGCTGAGCAGAAAACCCTTTGGAGCATTCTTAATCAAGTGGGGAACTAACAGAAAAGAGCTCAGATACAATAACAATCAGACCTTAGAGCTGATGTGCAGTGAGACGATGGATACATGGACTTGGAAACAAAGGTTTTCGTAACCAGCGTTAGAAGTCACCGATTTGACTCCTTGTGCTCGTTTTAAGAGGACTTGAATATCTCTTTATTCATTTAAAGGGCTAAATTAACCAATAATGTTGTTTTTGATATTTCTACGATAAAAAAATAGTCAACTTTTGGTAAAACTGAGCTTCTCTCTGTGGCTGGCTATAGGCAAGACCTCGGGCACAAACTTCCCTATGCGAAACTCCTGGTCGTTGAAAAACAGCGAACCTCAGGAACCTCTTCTAACTATATTTTAAGGTTTAACTGCTGCGGCCTGAGACATTTGTATTTCAACTTTTACGTCGTAGTTCCATCAAGACTTTCTGTTTTGTCTTCCTAGGTTCTGTGGGTAGTTCCAATTGAGTGGCTAAGGTGGCTTCTGGTGATGCTAGGAATGTGTCTTTCAGGTGGGGAAACTAGATTTAAGGTTTTAATAGTTGCGTTCTAACATTCATAATTTTCCAAACCAGACAGGCATCAAACTATGTCAGGCATTCGGCTTGTTCCAAAAAATAACTCTCTCCTCGAACTGCGCCGTCTATTTAGCAAATCGAATGTGGTTCAGCGTTGCCTATACTCTTATCGACAACGGTATTTGCCAACGTTGTGGACTCACGAGACGCAGCCGAGAGAGTCCGTTGCAAATTAGCCAATCAGATTGCGAGATTTCAAATAATTGTGGTAAGATTGTATTTCTATTGGTTTGACCAAATATTTAAACTAATGGCAAGATCCCCGGAGCACAACTTACTGGTAAGAAGATTAGACTTTAACATTACTATTGATGGTGTACCATTTTCCTCTTTTTTGATGAACATGTAAAAGGACTGAAATGAAGGCCCGGGAAAACGGCATCGACATTTGCTGCAACATCCGCTCGATTTTGTCAAACAACGATGTTGAAACCGTTTGCAGTGTTGAAACACGTTGAATTGAAGTAGAATAGATGTTGAATGAGTTGAACGAATTAACTGAACACAAAACACAAAATAAAATAATTATCCCTTAAATGTTTATTTTGTGGTTTGTGTTCACTTTGTTTGTGTGTATGTGTGTATGCCAACCTAAATTTGTATTAATGCATACATGTACGGAACTGGCTACCTACCTATCTTTTTAACTTTGTAGTCATTCTAGGTTGCCAGCCCGCTCTCTCTCTTTTTTAATCATTAAATGTATTTATCAGGGAAAATAAAGGTGGTTGTTGTTGTTGTTGTTGTTTAGCCTTCGCGGGAGTTCTCCAGAAAAAAAATTCGAACGCGCGCTGTTTTCAAGGAAACTAGCACAAAGATGAACTATATATCAATACAAAAGTTAATAAATTCAGAATTCGAAAAAACGTATAAGCGTTTTATTTATCTGTTGGTGAAGGCGAAGGAAGCCGGTAAACAGTAAAATGACTTAGCGCCATTCCGTCGAATTAATCGTGTATCAAACGTGATCGCTGATGAAATGTAACTGCACAGTGTCAATCCCAAAGCGTCAATCTTTCAAAATGTGTGAGCATTTTCCCGTATTTCCCATTGGTTCTCTTTTTATAGGTCCTTCAAGTTCCAACTATTAAAAAGTTTCGAAACGTGTTGCGTTCCGAAGCCGCCACGAGGGAAGTATTGGTTTTGAAGTAATTCGTTTGAAGAGAATTTATCTCATCAAAATCGTAGTGCGAGTTTTCCCCTTCGAAAGAAATACAAGCATGTCACGTCTTCTCTGAGAATTATGTCAACAACGGGCTAACGCTTTGAGCTGCCAGCCAATGATATGATAGGACCCCGGAAGTTTGCAGAAAGCAAAATGACCTTTCGCGGGAAAGCAATAGTGTTTTTAGTCACATTTTATCCTAGTTAGCTTCTTCGCGCCTATTTACCAGTGGTAATAACTATGGGGAAAACCAGTAAGAAAATTGCAAGGGCGACGAAAAATGAAACCGAGGAGCGAGATTACAAGGATGCTCTAGTGGCCGACATGAAAGCAATCGGGTAGGTTTGTCTGTGTCCAACTTGCCCTTTGCAATGTTTTTTGTACTGGCTCCAGGGAAAGATGCCGGGGAAGAGCTGTATGCTTTCTCCACATCTTCTTGGGAAATCTTCGAAGGCTGATCAAACCACGAGCCTTAAATTTATCGCTATCCGCAAGATTTTTTCTTTTTTCGTTCAAGAAATTGTTTTTTTTTCTTCTTGGGTCCTGGCGTAGCTTTTGTCTTTATCCAAGGACTTTTCTCTTTTCTTGAGCGTTTCATGAAGACGTAGTTACTTTGCTATTTTTGAAAAGTAGAGTTTTTCGCGAATGTAAACAAAAACGCTAATTATTTGGAATAGGATCCGTTTTTCCGCGAAAAACTCGCTGGGGAGTTCACGTCTTACAAAGATTATAACGCCTTTATAATTTATTAGCTTTAAAAAAATCTCTAACTCGAGCGCGTTTTAAGATTTGAATTTAATTTTTTGGGAAATTGAAGTTTAAATTATTAACTTTAATTTGGTCGAAAAAAAAATCGGCAAAAGTAGCCCGCGAAGGTTTGGAGTAAGCTTAAGAGCCGTTTCCCCCTCCTTCAACAAACGACAACGGCGACGGCAACGAGAACATCATCTCAAAATATGAATTCGCATTATTGCAATCACTTCGTGACTATTTCAGCCTTTTTAATGTGACAAGGGTGTGGTAGTTTCTCAAGAATAGAAAGTTTAAGAAACCACGACGGCTACGGCGACGAAAATGTCACTTCAAACTTTTAGTTTGAGCTATCCTATAACCAGATTGGTACGTACGGATTTGAAGGAAAGAGAGAGGAGGAAAGATTCACTGTTATTTACCCACGTTGTCATCAAAACCTGAAAATTGGTTATTTTACGTTGTTGCTTTGACGAGTACGGTAGAGCAATGTACATTACTGCTTTTTGCTTAAAGTCCCTCGTGACACTGGCCACAACGGCGCTTAATTTAGGGGAGAAAATGAAAATTAATCCTCAAGTACTGACGTCCTTCACAAACCCTCAGATTTCGGCTATTTTACGTTTATTTTTTCTTACGACGGCAAGGAAATGGACAAAAGTGAAAAACGCACGTGCAGGGCGTGCAAAGCCATTGTTTTTGTCCACTAAATATGCAAAGTTGTGACTATCTCATTGCCGCCGGCATTGGTTGTGGTCGCATTAGGGAGTTGACACTAGTGTTAAATCAAGCTCTATTGTTAAGTGTTCCCCTAGAGTAGTGTCAACAATACTGTTACACTTTGTTTCTCTCAAGTGTGACCTCCAATCTCGACCCCAGAGCTCTTCTATTTTGCGCATAAGAGCTCTGGGGAACCCTGATACAAAGTGTCCTCTCATTGGTTTTCGTAAGAACAATGAAAAGCGTCTCTGATTGGTGGATTCATGTTAGGAAGAGGAGAGAGCAGGCGCCGTAAGCCGACAAATAGCCAATTTTTGGCTGTAAGAACCCTACGGCGCATGTTCTCCTACATAGAGTTTCCCAGAGCCTGGGGCCTAGAGTCATGCGCAGACATGAGATCCGAGGCTCTGGTGACGAGAATGGTATGACCTCGACCAATGTCATTGCTGAAGTTCCCTATTGATGGGTATGCGCGTGCGCACAAATCGCCGGGTCTCTCAAATCGGTCTCTTAATGACGTGTCCGCATCCATAGTAACAACCGCAGCTGTACCCTGGGACTACATTCAAGGCCTCTCGTGAGCTTTGTTGAATCAAATATTGATGATGTGTTGAAACCGTTTACCCATCCTAGCAGTCAATCAACATCGTTCAACACCGTTCAACATCGTTCAACACCGTTCAACATCGTTCAACATCGTTCAACATCGTTCAACATCGTTCAACATCGTTCAACATCGTTCAACATCGTTCAACATCGTTCAACATCAGTCAACAAAATCGAACGGATGTTGAAGCCGCCGTTTGCCCTATATATATATTTTTTAAGTGCAGAAGTGGCCCTCGCACTTATACACCTGAAAAATTCCAACTAACTAATGTTACAAACATTTCTTTTCAGGTACCGTTTTGCTTTCAACCTTTTGGCCTGCAGTTGAAGACGATGATAAAAAGGTAGTCTATCTACTTTTCCGTAGGCTTCGTTTACTTGTTTTGCAGAAATCTGTGTCTAAAAATATGTTACCTATCGCTTAAAATCTCGTTTATTCTAGTGACCTATTGTTTTGATCAAGTAGCAAAAGTGTGAACAAAAATCATGTTGAATTGTGTTGGGTTAAACGTATGCTGTTGTCTTATTCTGTCCCTTTCTTCTAAAATTTTAGATTGCTGCCTTGATCTTGGCAATTATTTTACTTTTTCATGGACTTCTTGCTGTAGGATTCAAGGTAAACAGTGTAGACTAATAGCAAGGAAATTCAAACTTTTCCATTAATCAGTCTCGTCCGTGGAGTTTAGTCCAAGTATTTCATCGAGAATTTAATCAACGGTACATCCTTTGCTTTTACGCTGTACGCAAAGCATCACAGTTATAGCGCAAGTAAATAAGACTCGAACTTGAAAATAATGTACATCTGATTGCAAGGCATAGTCGAAATCTCCAAAAGAGCGCACTCCTTCTTGGTTCTCAAAAAAAAAGAAACAAAACAATGAAGTGAATTTTATGCTTGAACTCTTCTAGGGCTGGTTCACCAGTTGGGGACACCGATTTACGATTTTACATATAATTATGATATCAAACATTAGTTTTTGAGGAGAGGGGTAAACCTGAATACTCCGGTGGAGTAAAACCTCTAGAAGCAGAGTAGAGTCCAACAAACTCCACCCACATATGACTCCGAGTCTGGAAATCGAACCCTGGCCACATTGGTGGGAAGCGAGTGCTGTCACCTCTGCGCCAGCCCTGCTCTTAGAGCTCTCTTTCCTTATTGGGGAATACTATTCCGTGCATAACGGAAACGGAACAGTTTCTCAAAGCATTGCTGGCTATAGTATAAATTAGTTGAAGTCACATGAAAAATTTGCGATGACGATTTACGTGGTGTGATTAATACCAGGTGGCAGAAAGGTGGTAGAAAGGTGACGAGGTTTCAAAAAGCTGAAGTTAGGTTGTGTCTGCAGAGTTGATTAAAGAAAATGACCGCTGTAGGGAGATAAAGAAGCTTACAATTCGAGCTTTAGCTCTTAAGTCGGAGAGAGAATTCGCCTAGAGTTAAGAAATGAATGTGTGATGTTGTCATTTAATATTCTGGATCCAGTTGTGCAAAGCCTGCTCAAGGTAATCCCGGATTATGGGAACCTTTAAGACCTTTTTTAAGCGCAAAATTCAAGCCTCGGTTAATCGACTTTTGAACAAATGGGCCTTGTTTGTCGATTTAGGTGAGGAATTTAGTCACATAGTATCACTTAGGGTAACAATTAAACTGTATCGAGATTTATATAGGTTTACATGTAAGTCCGACAAACGTCTTTCATTATTATTATTAAAAAAAAAAAAACCACGCCAATATGCAAGCAGGTGGAATGGCCGAGGAATATAAGAGACACCACAACAGATTAGCTGAATTACTCGCAATTAAGAAGGGAGAGAACTACGCCAGCACCGTGTCGTGGCTAAGAGAAAAAGTATCGTTTGCTATCCTCCGCTCAGCTCTCCTCTGCCTTCCAGAGGAAAAAGACGGAATGTAGACCTTCAGGACACAGACATTACAATCGAGAATGTGACCGCCAGAATTTCTTATTACTGGGTTGCCGTATGGCAATCCCAGTCGGAAAATGGGTTGATTTCTCCGTTTTATTTTCCGTGTAGGTAAAAGTCTTGCCTTTCACTCCCCTGGTAAGTGGTGTCTTTGTGCATAGAGCCTTCTGTGCGTATTTTCTTAGGATCGAGAGGGTAATGGAAATGCGTAGATTTCTCTGGTGGACACAGTAGAATCATTAACTTAGCCTGCAATGGCTTCGAAAGTCATGTAACGCGAATGGCATTTTAGTGGATCCTTAAACAAAATATACCCTTATGGAGCTCAATAATGGAAAGTCAGTTGGATAAACTAGGCAGGCGGTGAAATACAAACACCTGGAATCTTAAAAGCGACGAGTAATGGACTTCGACAACAATCTATCGCCCGTCAAGCCGAAATCAGAGTGAGCTGTATTTCAAGTATTTTACCAAGTGTGCTGTTATGTAGAACACTGAAACCAAATGGAAAATTCTCTGGTAACTTATGGGTTCAACAAAGACAGAAAACGAATCGAACACCTTAAGTGGATCTGCGATCAACTCTGCACAGTCTTCAGTAAAAAAATAATTGGAAATGTGACAGCCAAGAATTATTTGAAAGAAAGCTTGTCGTCTATTTTGTGCTTCATTATTAAAGGAAAAGGTTCTTCATGGAAACGGTTTGATCCTGAAATTTTGTTTGTTGTAATATTGCGCATATTTGACACGATTGAGTTTTTTCTTTTCACGCACGTAATGAAAGAGGAAGGGGTTTTTGCCTCTAATAGCAAATATGTTGTTTGTTTCAAAAAATTGTTCGCTGGAAAAGGTCGCCTTTATGACTTCATCATGTTTTATAATATGCGAGCATAACTGGATAGTTTTTATGGCAATAGTAAAGCATTTTCGTGCATCTTTCTATTGTGCTAACTTAATTAAATATAAATATACATTCTGCCTCGTGAGTTTGTTATTCTCGTCAACCAGCAATGGCGTCAAAAGTCATTGCAACGCGAATGGCGTTTTAGTCAACAAAATATGCTCTCATGGAGCTCAAGAAGGGAACGTCAATTGGATGACCAAGACAGGTGATGATGATCTGGAATCTTAAAAGCGACGAGTAATGGACTTCGACAACAATCTTTCACCCGTCGAGCCGAAAGTGAGCTGTATTTCCCCTATTTTATCAATTGGAAAATTATCTGGTAACTTATGGGTTCAACAAAGTCAAGTAAAAAAAAATAATTGGAAATGTGACAGTCAAGAGTTATTTGAAAGAAAGCTCGTCGACTATTTTGTGCAAGATTATTCAAGGAGAAGGTTCTTCAGGAAAGGGTTTGAACCTGAAGTACATGGTAATTTGACACGATTGAGTGCTCGCAATGAAATGGATAAGGGTTTTTGCCTCTAAGAGCAAGTATGTTGTTTGTTTCAATAAATGTTTCGCTGAAAAAGGATTCTGTGATATTATTTTCTGTCTTTGTGAATTATAATATCATGTTTTGTATTGATTTTTCGAGCTTAAGGTTGAAATGTGATACGGCAGGATATTTTTAGTATTGCTCTGTAAGCAGGAAGGGTTCACGAAAATAAACAGGTCTGTTTGAAGCGTGCTTGAGTTTCAACAAAATGAGCCCCAAAATCAGCAAAAAATTGTGACACCGATGAATAATAAAGTAGCTGCTATTTCCAAAATGAGAGTAAATTTTTGACTTTGCAGAAACAATGGTCAACCTCAAGAGTTGGGCGATTGTGATCTTTGTTTTGAATTCGCTCATTTATTGTCAAACTTTATAACACTTGACAGAAAAAGAAACTTACGAAAACCCGGTATCTTGCCATCATTTGGCACAGATGCTTCACTGTTTGGCGAGTAAACATGCCACGGTAACATCACAGCGCCGGCTGAATTCCATCAATGTTACTTTCGATTCAAGCTAACAAAATCTGTACCCTGCTGAGTTCGCATTTGTTAGCGTTAATAGTATTTTCGGTCCAATGCTTCTGTTTTACGAAGGGGTATATGTTTTAGGTCACCCATCCAGATACTAACCCCGCCGGAGGGGACTTAAGGGCCCACTGACGTATTTTTTGGAGTGCGTTGCTAAGGATGTAATGGTTAAGTAATTTGAGAGAATTTGGCATTATTTTGGTCATTTTCCAACTTTTGCAAGCCAATGACCCTAAATATGACGTCATCATGCCACGCCCATGGTCACATGACCAATAACAGAAAACTCTAAATTTGTCTCAGTGCTACGCAATTTGGGTATTTAATCGGTGGTTTGATAATTTGTTTTCGTTTTTGCATCCAGCCAAACATGGTTTTCTTTTTATTTTGAAAAATGTTCTTTTTAAAGACATAAACGATACTGAAATACCCATAACCTTTTCAAAAAAGATGATTTGAAAAAATCAATGCTTAGCTATATTCTGTATTTGGGGGTGAAACGTGCCTTATAAAAAAAAATCCAATATAAAGACCACCGGAAATTTAGCTTTTTCTCAAACCGGAAGTCAGTTCGTTTACGCATGCGCAGTTGATCTGAGAACGACCGCGAGGAAGAACCTTCGATGGACACAACAGTTCGTGTGGTGACTTTTGCTTGTGAGTGGGTTTTCTTGTCAGCTCATGATTTGATGACATCAGTCACCGGAAGTAATGTTTCACTTCCTTAGCAACGCGGGGAAAATCAGTCTGTGGGCCCTTAACTTCAGTAAACTTTAGTATATGTATTTACATTCGGCGGAGAAAGAATGTAAATATTTTCCTGTTGGCATGAAATGCACGGGTGCCGCTATGGCATTGAATTCGTCTATTGTTATTTAGATATATAAGTTTGTCAGGATGTAATGTATTCATCTCAGCTCTCGAACTTTCAAATTTTATTTTAGATCACTTTGTATGTCTGGAAATCTTATATTACCTCTAGCCCCCAGAGGTTAGTGCGCCTGCATTTGGTTGGGGAATACGTTCCTATTTTCCCACTGGGTTTTTGGGTTTGCGTATCAGGCGGTTGCACATCCTTTAGCCTGAGCGGTTCTTACTTTACCTTGTAACTAGTATCTTATCTGAAAGGTCTAGATAGCAGCAACAATATAGATAGTCGTATAAACATAACAACTTTCTTTAATTTTCCAGACATGTTTCGACGGTACATCCGTCATCTTCAGTGTTACATATTTTGAAATCGCCGTTGAATTTAAAGCGCGCGCGATCTTACAAACTTCGTTACATTGCGTTGTCAATATTGCGTATTAAATCAAAACAGAACAAAACAAAAATTTAAATGAGTGACGCTTAGTTCCTTACAGGGAGAGAGTCAGGTTAATGTGTTTCACCTGCTGGTTGAGATCGGGCTTCTCCCATTTTATATACATGGATTCCTTAAGCTTCACTTGGTACTTAGTGGCTGCAGAGTCCAGGATCTCGAGCAATCCTGTGTGCAGGATGCCTTACAAGACTCTGAACTCTGCAGATGTTTAAAAACGTTCGAAGATCTGTCTGAAAGTAAGTGCTCGCGCACTCGTGTGGAGAAGTGTCGGCTGGTTTCACCAACATAACAAGCATTACAACTTGCACACGAAAATTTATAGACCACACGCGTGCGAAGCCCTACAGGGACAGCATCTTTCACATTAAAAAGACTCCTGACTTTGAAAGTAGTGAAGACTAACCTTATATCAATAGGTTTACATAACCGATTAGCAAGTTTGCGTATACACCTCTGTGCCGTGACTGAGAAGTGCCCAACGTAAGGGATTTTAAAGAAAAACTTAGGTGTTTCCTGGGGCTCGATTCCTGAATGAGACTGTGTTTTCCCTCCCTTGACTGCTGTCTGAATATATTTAGAAATATATTTGTTGATAAGGTTTTCAGGGAAGAGATTCCTCCGCAGAATGACAGACAATTTTTGAAGATCAGTATGGAACCCCATCCAAGTGTTGTTTATCTTAAAAGTTCTATCAATCAAGGTTTTGATTAACCCCAGTTTGTAGGTAAAGGGGCAAAAACTCAGATAACTGGTGAGCAAACCTGTGAAAGTTTTTTTCCGG
>NC_090893.1:34518713-34561213 GCF_036669925.1 Montipora capricornis
TTCTGTACACAGCTAAGAGGACCAGTTTTTTCTAGGGATAAATCCTGTCATGGCTGTGAAAACTTCTCTGAGGGATAACTAAAGAGCAACTTGGTCATTTTCTGGAGATCACTTATAACATAACATTTTAGTTGTATACCTTTTTAGTAATGCGTACTGTTTGGGAAAAGAACGTTCGCTCAAGTGACCAGTAGCCAGTGTGTTTTATTTAAAACGAAAGCCGAAGAATTTGCATCAAAATGAAGTTCATTCCGGATAACCTTTTCCTCCAACACAGCCCACGTGAAGTGAAAGCGAGCACAAATGTTACAGCTGTATTTATGTAGTGGGATATTCTGTATATACAGATGTAAATTAACTTGATAGAAATGTATTCAATTTCACCTGCGAAAGAACCAACTTCTCCTACCATTAAAACCCATGGAGGCGAAACGCCAATACAGTTACAACTGCTAGATTCTGCACTTCAACGAGGGTTTGGCCGTCATTCTGCTGTTCAACGAAACAACAAACTAGATACAACATAAATCCTATAAGATTATACTGGATTACTCTTACTAATGAATCCAATTGAATTGCGCCAGCCCCAGATACGAGAAACCACTGAAAATCATTCCCCCCTTACTTATTCCTCATGTAATTAAATCAAGGGCAGCATATCCCGAGGAAAGGGTACTCATGGGTTATCAGCAGAAAAATATTGTACCAACTCTTATACATATTCGAAGCTTATTTAAACAAAAGTAAAGGAAAAGATCTACGCGAACAGCGACTGGCAGGTATAGCATGAGGAAATCCTCCTGCCAAGCCCTCACTAAACAGCCATGGGCCTCCTTTTTCGTGCCGTCAGATTATTAATTTCCTTACTGCCTCGTTCCCATGTCACTCGACCGTCAGAATCCCATAGCTACTTCCAATTTCCTGTGACCGACCCTTGATCAACGCCTGCGTTGCAGTTCCATTGATTCCAGCTTCAAATGCTACTTTATCGATTTCCTTTCCAGTCGTCATTGATACAATTTCCGCTGACAGAAAAATAAGATTGAACTAATTGCAAATTTCACAGACCAGAAAAACGGGTTGTTTACTTGAAGATGATTAGAGAAGGAAATGATTGCAGATGAAAACCTGGCCTCAAAGTTCACGGGAAGAAAATTAAACAAAAAAACTACATATCTTTTATTAAATGGCTTACACCTAATTACAATGCTTGGACAAAAAACAAATTTGCAGTTTTCTCAAATGACACTCGATTCCAAGCGATGTTATTATGTATTAATTTTGAGACCAAATTACATTGTCGTCTTCGAATATGATGTTCCACATGTCATGGCAATATGATAAAAGGAGCAACCATGAATTTTGATAATCCTGTCGATATTAAAATATTATTATATTTTAATACAAGGTGTTGTAATGTTTTGCGGGAATAATATGTGACAATGGCTGACACGCTTCAAAAAGGCTTTGATTTTAAGCATATGGACACCACCTTTTCAAAAGGAACGATTGAAGTGCTAAAAGGAGATGTATAATGCTTACCATAAGAAACATTACGGATATCAAAAGCCGCTTGAAAATTACAAACAGAAAAAGACCTTTTTCACTGTGGTTGCTGGTAATGGTCTAGCAGTGGTATCGGGAATCGTAGCTGGGGCGTTAATCTCAACCCCATTGTTCACTGAGCGTTTCCCTGCAAAATCATTGGCATCTTTCGAAGGATGCGATCAAAAAAGTCGAATTGGTCAACTTTGCCAGGAACAAGTACAACCAGACGCTGCATGAGCGTAAACTGGGTTGCCTGTGGTATGTGTTACAGAAAAACAAAAGGCACTCAGTTGGGTGATCTTGAACTGCAGCGTTCCAGTAAATTTCTTTAAGTGGGGAGGGGAGGGGCTGATGTAGATCATGTTAGGGGTCACCCAGACATGATGCCAGCAATGGCCCTTTGGCTCACGCGTTCACACGTTTAATTATTTTGTAATGTCGTGTCCAGTTTTGAGGTCTTTTACTTTTTTAAGCTTTGGTAATAAATTCAGTCCAAAGATAACAAAGCACGCTCTTGAGTGAAACTCGTTCATTTCTTCTGTCACTCAAAATGATATAATTCCATGATTTGGGTGAGATTCCCAGTGGTGAGATTCCCAGACTCGGCGTCATATGTGGGTTGAGTTTGTTGGTTCTCTACTCTGCACTGAGAGGTGTTTCTCCGGTTTTTCCATCTCCTGAGCATTTGCCTTGATTTGCATTAATTGTTAATTTCAGTTTGCAGTGTCCCCAATTAGTACTCCAGCGCTAGAACGACTAGACACTTAATAAGTTGCTTTCCTTTCCTTTTTTCCCCAAAATGCCCAAAAAGTAGGAGAAAACATTGCAATAACCACTTAAAACTGTGGAACAACATAAAAGTAATACTGCAAAAGGAAAGAGCAGCATGGTTGGACATAAATGTACAAGATTGAAACGGATTACATTTGGGTAATCTTAAAAAAAGTCGACCCGACGTTTTTCAAAATTATGACAAATCGCCTGTTAAAGGTCGTTTTTTTTTCAGAACCATTTCGTTTGTGATGTAACGATAATTTTATCGGTAAAGGAATTCCACATTACCATTTTCGATTTTAAAACTCGTGATTAACGAAAGATTTTCCCGCAACACCCTAAAATAATGTGACGTCGCCCCTTTAAGAGAAATAGTCTGCAAAAAAACTAACTGCAAATTGCTCTGATGGACGTTTTCATGCGTGTCTAGAGTTGCACTAAGCAAACGTTTATGCAACACACTAAGGAAGGACTGAACATGTTTCCGCTTCATAATTTCTCTTCTTTTCAGTCTAATCTGATGACACGTCAAAATTTTTTTGAGTTTACGTTTGCACCAAATGGTATAACAAAAGCCGGGAGTTCAAGGTGTAGCACTTTTATTTTGCGGGGTTGAATTTTTGCGGATTTTGGGGATAGTACTTAACCCTATCATTGGGTCACGGAATGTGGACTGTAGACTTCAGACTAGTGAATTGAAACTGGATATTTACCAAGATATTATAACATAAAAAATACGCACTGAAATACGGTGAACGTAAAGGAAGTCAGCTAAAAATCCTTCGATCAAATTGTAAGCTAAGCGTAGCCTCTTGTTTAAATTTAGAACAAGACACCTGGGGGCGTATACGGATGTACTATTCTGGATGTACTGATTGTGTGAAATGAAATGATGTATCAGTTTCATGTTAATGGTTAATGCTTTTAATTGACATTATCATCAAATAAGCGATATGACAAACAAAGTTTTGAGCGGACGATGACAATAATAAGTATTGTTTATGGCAGTAAGATAGTAAAATGCACGAACTCAGTCAAGATAAGTATGCCCATTCTAAAGAGTTTGTTTAACTCTAGCAATCTTAGCAGTCAAATCGTATGTTAGTTCCTCTGGTCTCAAAGGGTTAACAATTGTTTTTAAAATAAATAACTTCTAGTTAAATTACAGACTTATCTTTCTGGAAATCTCTCTGCATTTTCCAAACTTCACCCGTTGTTGTAGTTCACTGTAACTGGACAATATATGTTAACTGTTTGTGCATCCCACGGACACGCCCCTATAGGCGTTTTGTTTATTTAACATTCTGACAGATTTTTTGGCTTTGTCTGTTGTTTGCTTTGGTTTCGTCTCAAGTTAAATTAGAAGCATGAAGGTAGCATTTTTCTGAATGCCTGTGGATTTGGTCCACAGAGTTTCCTGCACTGATTGATTGTATACTGAGGCCCATCACATCTTTGTAGTTTTCTTTTTCTTGTCTATCCACAGGCGCCTTATGCATTAAGAGAGGTTAATAGTGAAAAGAGTTAAAAGCTAAGTTAAGTTGAAAAGAGTCTTTTTCTTGCAATAAACTTTCCCTACCTCAAATATGTTGTTCAATTCCGTTTTGTTTCGATTGATAAGCCATTTCAAGACTGTTTTGTCGATATACTGAAATCAGCACTTGTTTACACCCTCTTACAGTGCGACGTGCCTTACCGTGGCCACCTAACAAAGTTTTTTACAAATGGTTCGCCAATCAGGATGTGTGAATTTCATTGAATATTTGTTTTCAAAAAATATGTATCAATACATTTTTCGAAACTCAAACAAAAATCATTTATTTTTTTAAAAAAATTATATTTTCAATGCATTTCAAATCAAATTTATAAAAGCCATAAAATGTTTCTATCATAAATAATAAAGAATGATATTTCATACTATCATGAATATTATCATATTCATATTTTTGGAAAAAATAATTCAGTATTTGATCAAATCTTTGAAATAAACAAAAATATTCACTATTGTTTTTCATTAACATATTATCTATTAGATTGTTTTTGTGTGTTGATATAATGAACTCTGATAATTATAAATATATTGATGCTGTTTATTTTAGATTTAAAATATTTTTTGATGCCTTTTCAGATCGAATAAAATTTAATTATAGTATTAGTGAACCATCAAATATTTTTTTAAAAATGTCATTTTTATCGACTTTGTCAAATTTATGGATTCATAACGTTGATAATGATGATATCAATTGTTTTTTTCAAAGAAAACAAAATCGGTTAATTATACAGTCAAAGAATTATCTATAATTTTAAATTTATTTCTTAATGATTTTCATAAATGTATTGATTTAAATATGTTTGAAAATCATTATAATTTTTTTATTCTTATTGGTTGCTTTATATTATAATTGAATAACTGATTAAAATACAACTGCGGATTCAACTAACAAATTATGCAGATGAAATTAAATCTATATATTTTTTATAAAATTTAACAGCGGATAATTTGGATTAACAAGTTTTTTGAAACGGATTTCACTATAAAAGTTAACGTTAAAAAACAACGACGTTTCGACCGTTTGACGGTCATTTTCAAGTTGAACAGTAAAAATTTTGAATGCGCTAAAATATATGTAACCGATTACAAAAATGCTAATAAGATACTGACCAAAACTCTAAAATATTTACATAGAAACAATACACACACACAAAAGAATAAAAAATTGCCGCATGAAGAAACGCTAAGTAACTAACTTCGCGCGTATCGAGTCACCCAATAAAAGCCCAGTATCAATTTTCCATTGATAGAAAGGAAAAACATGTAAATATTTTTGAATGCAAATAAAAATTAAATGACCTTTCATTATCTCACCAATTAAAACATTTTTGAAAAATTCTTTTTTGTAATATGTTAAAGTGCCCATAACCTAAAAATTTTTATTTTCCTATTTGAAAGTCCATATTAAAAAATGAACTTTGGCGAAAGAATTTTTCAATTCCAGTGAGAGGCGAATTTTCTACGATTTTTTCAATCCTACTTTTATTTGGTACACCCATTCGGCTGGTCAGGACCTCACGGGCTCGCTGTGACATAGATTAAGGAATGCTTGTTGGCGTGGGTCTTATCTTTTCTTACTAATCAACGCTTAGGTTTCGCTCAGGGATCGTTTTTGGTCATTTTCAGTAAACAAAAAAATCAATCATGCCTATATTTATCATCAAGGAAAGTGCCTCTGAATCTGGAAGTGAATAAACTGGCGATTTAAAAAAAAAGAATTTGAGGCGAGTAGTTGCCGGTCTCAATGAGTCAGCCAGCGCCAGTACTGAAACCCAGAATTACACGGAACCCTACGTGAAAGAACCATTAGCAGACGAGGAATGGCTACAAAATTACAGAAAAGAACAAGAGGGTAAGGAAAGTCTTACGAGGGAATTAAAGTCAACACTTATGTCTGTTCCTGTAAGCGAATGTCATCCACCTTCAACGATCTTTTCGTTTTGCTGTCCATACAATACTGAAAGTCATAATCTTTGAAGTGAATCTAGCACAGTGAAGAAGTTTTACCGGGATTCTTTTTACCAAGAAAAAATCTGCACCCATTTTTCCTTCTTTTTTGAGGTATTGCATTTTGCGAGTCGAAGGATTCCTACGTATACTTATTCTCTTTTTAGGATCAGCTGTGTTGTTACATCGAGTGGTTACGCATCTTTTAGGCATTTTCAAGGGAATTATTCCTTACTATACTGTTTATATCGCTATTCCTTTTTCACTTGAAGTCACGTGTTCCTTGATCTACGTCACAGCAGTATTGTGACCGGGAAGAATCGATAGAAGACTAAGGCGAATGGTGAGCCAAAATGGCGGCAAATTTGAACGTTTTCTAATTTCATTTTCAAATTGCGTTTTGGGAAAATCGCAATTTTTTTTCGCGAAACGTCTATGCGATATGTGTAGATTCAGATGACTAAGTAAGAAAAATTAGGTTATGGGCACTTTAATATTGATTTGAATCGTTCATATAAAGCTTCTTCATACTCAACATTATTTGTTATTATATTATATGATATAATAATATACATGAATTGCTTAGAAGTACATAATGAATTAAGTCAAAATGATATAAATTGTCCATTTTGCGAACATCAAATATCTGATTATTATACAACCAAAAAAAGTGATTGTTGTGAACAACCTGATATAACTGAAGCTATCGGTCGTTTACTATGTATTAACTGTGGTGAAATTGGTTATGAAATTTTTAAAGATAATCACATCGATTTTTACGAAAATATGTATAAGATAAGGAAAAAATCAGTTTATATCAGAAAATATCATGTTCAGAATGTATTATTAGACATAGACCTCAAAAACAGATTACAAATATCAAGAGCAATAATAAACCGTGCTTGCAAGACATTTGATCAAATAAACACAGTTTTACTCAAGTTAACTAAGATAGAAGAAGGACAATATCAATCAAATTTATAATACACAAGCTTTTTAAGATGTGAGATTTACCCCATGTAATACCGATTAGTAAATCTACCAAGACTGAGGGGTATTGGAACAAAATTCAATCATTAATTGGTAACAAACATAAGTAAATTTATTGTTATATTTTTTCATTATTTTGTCTGGAATAGTTGGACATTTATCAATTATAATATTTTCTATGATAGCTAATGATAGAACATTTGTTAAAAAAGATTGATTCATTAAATACACCGCTTCTTAAACTATTTCTAAGTTTTGATAATATATCAAAATAACTAGTAGATGCAAATCTGCAATTTTCTAATTTTGTATCACATTTTTTTGCAGTAGCATATGTTTGTAAAAGAACACCGGCTCCTGAAACAGCTCCTAAAATTATAGGATTAAGAGTAATACGGCCTGCTATTGTACCAATAACTACTAATCCAGCTGAACCAAGATTGGTAGATAGATGCATTTTTTGGTAATATTGAAATGATTTCTTATAACACCAAAATTTGTTGTGATAATATTTATACAAATCATTTATTTCTTTAATTTTTTAATCTGATAGATTTTTGCTTATATGATTGAAATTAAATATTTTTTCACTCATATTATGTATATAAATTATGCAAATATTATGTTTCCACTATTTCTCATCTGATTTTGTAACAATGTTATTTGTTGCTGGAGATCAGTAATAGCTGCATCAAGCTGGCTTTTACTGATAGAGTGGTTATTATTTATACCATCTTTAATAAGATGACCATTATCGTTGATGAGTAGCTCGGTTTTATTATTGTCAACAGCATAATCACCATTTTCATCTAAAATGTAAGGCATTATTTATTATTACATTATTATTTACACGTCAACTACTTGATAAACGAGTTTAAATTCAATATCTACAGCGTTCCTTAGATTAATTGATAAAATGTTTACAACCCTATTGATAACCAACTTTGTAGGTAGTGCAGTAAATCGAAATCTTATTTGATATGATCTAAAATTACCACTGCCCAAATCTTCATAATTTAGATGGATTGTATCGTTTTTATTGATATATTTTCCTTCATTAAACAAAGTAATTGACTTCATATTTATAGAATCAAAATTGATTTTTACACCGCTGGAAATAAACGCATTACGCAGACCTTCCATTACCAATAAATGTGCTTTTCTTTACAGTACCAAAAATATATGAGTTTTTAATAATTGAAGATAATGATGTTTTTGTAACAGCACCCATCTTTACGGAACGACGATCACGAAAGAATGAGGGCACAAGTATTTTATCTTGTCCCCTACTTCTTTTGTAATTGTCTTTTTCCCTAATCTCATGAGTAAGGTAATCTAATCTTAAATAACGTTTTAAATTACACTTTGAGAGACGACGGATTATCTTGAATATGGGGAAGCTGTTGAACTATAGCTTTTAAACCTGCAGTTGAACAGATTCCTCTTATTCTAGTTTAATACTTTTAAAAACAAAGTGAAATGATGATTTTAACCGGCTGCCTCTACTCCTATGGTAACCCTAGCAAGTGGGTATCTTTCATATAAGATCAGTAAAGGAAAAAAGCAATAGTAATGATTCCAAGGTAGAGTGAGGCCTAACACTACTGTGAATGTTTCTCTATACCCAATTTTTTCTCATTACATTCACATTGTCAAATCCCTCTGGTCACCATTGCAAGTAGGCATGGAAAATGCAGACAACACCTGGAGCAAGCAATGGGACCCTTTTTTATTTTATTCTCAATGATTTGATCTATGGTAGTCCTATGGTAACCTTTGCAAGTAGGCATGGAACGTGAGGATACCACACGCGCGATGAGAGACAATAAAATAATATAGGCAAGTAAAAGTCGGTACTTTTTATTGGTATGACTTTTACTTTTGGTCTGTATTAATCTCTTCAAAAAACACGGATCATATTTGTAATTGGTCCCCGCCTCCGACTGCAATAACTGATTATGAAGTCGAAGACAAGGAACAAATACAAATTAATCATATAACGAATAAAAATTAAGGGAGTTTAAAACACCACAAAACGTCCAACAGAAAACCTTGGAAGTTTATCTTTCAGTTTTTCTTTGGGATGGCTTGTTCAACTTCTGATCGATGATTAGACCAAATGAACCATGATTGTACCTACTGGTCACCCTAGCAAGTGGGCATGGAAAATGGGAACATCATTAACACTGAGTCCATCAATAAAACTATTCTTCAAATAAAAGAAGTCTTTTTAAATGTAAATTTAATGTTCGCAGCTTCTTCTTGAACTCCTTGTTCGACTGAATGACTGGATTTTATTTTAACCTTAAAGATCAATGATGTTATTTCGCATTTATCCTACTGGTCGTCCAAACAAGTGGACATGGAACATGAAGACTGATTCTATGGAACTGAGATCTTTAAAAATATAATGAAGGAAGTCTTTTTAAAAGCAACAAGTCCAAGAGGAAACTTGTAAGTTTAATACTCCAGTTTCCGTTTGGATTTCTTGTCCGACTTCCAGGATAAAAAGCATAGTGTTACCTTTTTCTTCTTCATCTCAACCATAATCAATAAAGGATTTATGAAATTAACGAAACTGTTTTTGACTACTTCAGAGTGTTTATCTTTATAAACAACCGATCTAAGGGTAAAGTTGGCATTTTTTATCTTCCACTTTCCTCTTGAATTTCTTGTCCGACTTCCGGGATAAAAAAGGCGCCAAGATATCCGGTGTCCTCATAGGCATATTATTCACGCTCATTAGCATATTATTCAACCACCTCATTAGCATACAAACAGTCCGCTGCGTACCCCTATACTACTATCTTAGCATGGTTATTAGTTATGAAAACTATTTCTGATTGTCCATGTGGCTCACTCGTGTGTATACAATGATTTACAATGTTCATTTGGATTATAATCCAGTCGCCATCATCATCTGAAATGTCCTTTTCATCTGAGTAGAGAACATCTTCCTCCTGAACATCGTTATCACAGGTCTTCCCATTGTCGGGGCAGGTGCAGGGGTCTGTGCAGTTTAAACCAGCCTTGTGGCACTGACAACGGTTAACAGAACACCTTTCTTTTCAGCATCCACACTTTACAAGTTGAAGTATCGGTTCAGGGGCTGGTGGAAGGTTTGTCATGACGGGTACCCATTCATCTTGGTCCATTTGCCATCCATACTACTGCGGTGATGGAAGCGCTGGGTTTGTTATTCTGTCGCTGTTCCAGACCATCAACTGGTAATGCGCTCTCAGGATTGCCTGGTGCAATGTGGCCCGCGTTGGTGGCAGCCTGTCTGATTCTGCTTGCTTTTTGATGAAAAAGAACCATCATAGCTCTTTAACAGTCGTTATTGATATATTGTTGTTCTCGGTTGATATAAAGACAGACAAACTTCTCAATGACTGCGACAATCTTATCTTATTCGGATGAGCAGCTTTCCCAAGTTCTGCAAGGGCAGCGATAATGGATAAGTGACTGAAATTATGCCATCCCATCTACAATTGCAACTTTGCATGCACTTGATCTTCATTTGGACTAGCTACTCTGCTGTTGTTTCTGTTGTCATTCAGCTTCTCTAGAATGTTCAGTAGATTACTCTTGGATGAATAGTGAAGCATTATACCATCAGCAGCAAACAATGATTGCGGGACTACCGAAAATTCGTGTTGGCCTACGGTTTACTTTATATCGACTTCTGGCCTAGTCTTGCACACCATCATCATACGCGAGAAAAGGGACCTGTCCTCGTGAAGCTCCACAATCTTGTCTGCTGCAGTCACCTTTACCACCTTTGCACTGGTTTTCCATGTTTAGAGTTTTCTTATCCTCATGGGCGACCAAAGGTTGACTTCACCAGACTGGACTCGTTCTTTTACAAAACAGTCAAACAGTCTCCTGCCGATCTCACTTTGTTCACACAAATCTTTCTTTACCGTTTCTGTCATAACCACCTTGGTCACTAACTATAGGTTGAACAGCTCGGTTTGTGCATCAGAGAATAGATTCGTGAACCTTTCAATAGTGGCTGTTAAGTGTGCTACACCTTTCTCTTCGCGTGCTAAGACAGCTGTAGTGAGGTTATGATGACGACCTTGAGGCTTGGAAGACAACCCCCGCCATGTTCTTTGCTTGTTCAGCTAGGCTTGCGAGCTCTGGAGCTATCAGTAAGAATTTCATCCGAGCAGCTTCATTTTATGGTGATGCCAACCAATCCTCCTCCTATTTTTCATGCTTCTTTGATTTTGAGAGCATTTATTACTTTTGCTTCATTTGCATGGTAGACTTTTCATCTGAAAGCCCCAACTCTATAAACATGTTGAATGCACAGGTGTTATCTACCAAAAATACTTCATACCTCGTCCTTTGCAATGTTCCATGCTCTCCAGTGCAGCTTTTGTGTCAGCCTCGTTTTCATGCAAGCATGGTCACGTGATAGCCCTTACGATATAAACGTGTTTGATTACACGGATGACATGCATCCAACAATACTTTCGTCAATCATGTTAATCTCTGTTTTCGTCAGAAGACGTTTAAGGCCTTTCCAGTGCAGCTTTTGTGTGAGCTTGGGCTAGCTTGGTCACGTGACTCCAATAACCTCTTTGCACTTTCAAATTTGAAATATTGATTTGCATAATTGTGGTGATATGGACAATTTTATGTTTGAGCCTCTTTTCCATGTTTGGATACAGATGTCACATTTTCCACCCCCCATAAATCCCGGCTGAGCGAGTTCCAAAGTTGCCACCAAAACTTTTCATGTAATTTTGGGTCCCCTTAACACAGTTAGACTACTGGCTCGCTTTCTTCACGAAATTCCCTCGGGACTTTATTTCATGACATTTGCTGCCGGACTAGTTGCGCAGGAAGGAAACCGCCCCCTCTTCCTCTTCCCCACTCCCCCTCCATTCTCTCCTTTTGCTCTCGCCCCATTTTGCACGCAACTGAAATTCGGAAATCGACTTTTTTAGTGATCAAAAACAGAAACACTTGCTACACAGGCTATTAATACAAGAGAGTCCACACAAGATCAGAGAGCGTCGCGTGATTCTCACACATTACCACATGAGCAAGTTGCAGGGTCGGCCTTAGTGGTATACCAGTATTTCGCCAAAATACCCCAAAATACCCAAAATTCATCCAAATATACCCAAAATTAATGGAACCATTGTATACTGTATACCTGAAATTCAAAGAAAGTGATATACCGAATACCCGTGTTTAAGCTGCAATATATCGTATACCCTATTTAAAAAGCCCCTGTATACCGTATACATGTACCCCAAAACCCTGGCCGACCCTGAAGTTGAGAGAAAAGCATTTTGTTCTAGCATTCAAAAATATTTATGCATACAGTTAACGAGAACGCTTATCAATCACTGATCAATAGTTTCATTGTTTTAAAAGAAAAAAATTGTTGATGTGATTTAGAACATAATTATTTTATCTCTGATCTGACTCGCTTCGGTTGAATGATTCATCAATGAACATTATCTTGCAAATAACCAATGACAATTCATCGGTCTCATCGCGAACCAATCAAATCACAGATCAGTGTTGGAGTTCGTGCGGATTTTTATCCGTGACAATTTGCGTATGATTTTAGTTTGTTGCTGTGTACTGGAATTTTCTTTGTCGGTCTTAGACTTAAAATGACCTAAAAGAGTTCAAACAGTCAGTTTACCTCCACCAGAGAGCTCAGATGGTTGAGATCGTCGCACTTAAGGTGAATGTACGTTAACTACATCACACGATTTTGTGGTCATGTTATCCTATGTAAATCTTAGATTAAGCTTATCATCTGTATGTTCGGGGAAGAAGGTTTATTGGAAAAACTTGTTCAAGTCAGGCCTCCAGGTCTTTTTGATAAAGGCTTTATTACCATGTGTCTTCTTGTTTTTTTCTGTCGAACTCACCTCTTTTTTGACGTTTCCGTTGTTATGATGGTCGACGAAAGGTCCTTCACGATCAAATTCGTCATATCCGATTTGAGACACATGCAGAGAAAGAAAACCTCGTAAGTTTTCCGACGCACTTTGAGACGAAACCCTGATGGAGAAAGAGCAACTTACTTCTGATTTTTTATTTATCGGTGGAAATTCTTCCTGTCATTTTTGCGACGCGAAACCCCTTCAGCGTTGGTACAGCACAATTTGCATGCAACGGACATGTTTATTCGTGACGGTTTTCGACCAATTCAAGGAAATTTCGTAGGGGAAACGATATTGTCGAACATATTTTAATTCTCAACTCTTCCGTTTTGTCTTTCTTTTATGACGCACTTTTTTCTAACAAGATTCAAGGATCGCAACGGCGTGTGCCTTTCCTTCTGCAAAAACACAGTAAGTTTACGTAGATCATCTGTGAGCACATAGATTGAATCTGATTGCTTTTACATATGCTCAGATACACAGTTGTAGTAAGCTTATTTATGCATTTGCTACCGTTTCTTCTTATCCATTTAGCTGTCTTATATTCACATGTAAGCCGATATGCTTCAACTTTATATCGAGAACACGTCAAAATTACTCAACGGGACAAAATATATTGGACCTTATAGTTCTCACTGATTTTTTTTAACCGGACGAATGTCGGCGGATTTGTATTCGTTTGCCGACCTCATCAACTTCTTTACCTCAAATTAATTTGAATGGGAGCTTTTACAGAAGTCAGACACATTCGTTAGAACTGACCTGAAAAGAAATTAGCGGCTGCTATAACAAGCGATATGTGTTAATTTCTAGTGTTCATGGACAAATAATTTATTTCGCCATTATTTTTTATCACTCTTAAAGCGACGGGAGAGCAAGGTTTTATTTCGAGTGCATTCTTGAGAATATACAAATTAGCTTTGCATAAATATTTCGTTATTTGCTTAAAAGTGTTCTTCAGAAACCTTTAATTATTCACAATTGTTAGATTATTAGCCCTTACCACTGAGGGTAATCATTATAAATCGGAAGATAAGTTCTTACATTCAATATTATTTAGAGAGTAATTATATTTTTATTCAGGGAAATTCTCTTGCTGTTATCTTGAACATCTGGTTCTCATCTATATTGAAAATAGTTGTTTAATTTATTGATGTTTTGTGGGTAAACATCATTGCCAGGGCCCTAATTAAACTTCTCCAGTATTCCACTGTAGACATGGAGTATCTGTGGAAATAGTAGTTTTCATAAAAGAATTATATCTACTCGTATCAAAAATGGCTAAATTACATGTAAGGACGTCATGTAGTTGTTAATATCAAACCATATATATTATGTAATTTTCACGAGAAAAAATGGCAAGTTCCAATATCTTAATTAAGACTGTGAACTAATGCAATGAAATATTAGGATCTCTTCTCTTTGAAAACAATCTACATATCATAGTCTCCTGAAACCTTCTTTTGTTGGAGCTATTTTGTGTACAGTACATGTAAGATAATTATTTGTTGATGTCATAAAATTTGTTCACTAAACATGCCACTTGCCTAAGTGTTGGGTTTGTTTTTATGGAGTGGAGGTTTCCTTGACAGCATTGCTTTCACAATTAGCTACAATCATAGACAAAACCGTTGGGAAGGTTAGCACTTTTGACGTCTTCATTGCTTCTGTCCCCTCCCCCCTCATTCAATGTTGTACAAAACTGAATGGTTTTAGTGGGAAATTGTTGTGTTACCTTCCAACATTGAATGGGAGGGATGGGGGCTATATAAGAGAAGGTGAAACTATTTCTTCTCTAACAGAAGCGGGTTGTCAAATACAGCTTTGGTGTGGTTCATTTACATAACCTTCCCAACTACTTTTGTCTATGATTGTAGCTAACCCCACGAGAGTTGGATCAAGGAGAAATTGTAGCACTTTTTTCAGTTCATGAGTTGGAATGCATGCTATAAAAGCATGAATATCAGACACAGTTTGATGGCGGGGATGATCATGCTACTTGTATTCTGGTTTGAATCAATTTGAACATTTGACAGAACTGACCGGCCAGACTGGGCATTTGGAAGAACTAGATCTTCAACGCCTTTAAATTATCACACTTCGGGGATCATATGTATCTGCGAGGATAATCATGCAAGCGTTTCTTCAAATTGTTGCATTTTCTTTGCAGACTGACAGGTATGGCCGGCCAGTTGGGTCTTTGAATCATAACTAATTCTTAGCTACATTCAAACTTATTCAAACCAGAGTACAGCATTCGAGTGATGTCTGATTGTCAACCTGGTTGCAATGTAAACTGTAATGTTTGTGAAAGCAAAAACTTGTATGTTAACACATGGATTTGACGGCCTGAGGGCCAAAAAATTGTTAGTGTTGCATTCCAAACTGAACTGGCTACACAAAAACCTAGTTGAAAAGATAACAATTTTGACTGATGTTTTGAGCGTTAGCCCTTTCACAGTGTAAGAGTAGATACATACACACACCCAGAGTCTAGTAAGTCAATATTGATCTGGCTGTATCTGCTGGTTTTAATAGCAAAATTGATAGCCTGCTTCAAATGAAGCCAGTGCTTGGTAAACAATCTTTTGAAAAGAAAAGGGGGTTTTTGGACTTAAAAGTGGATAAAAAACTTTTAATTCACGGAAGATAGCATTAACTCTTTATGTACCACACAGGTTTTGTTAAAGGCAAGAAAATAGTTACAGTGTATAGTTGCCTCAGAACTGAGCTGTGAGAAACATTTGTTGGTCTATCCTCATTTGTTGCCACAAACTGAATAGCTAAATCCTGTTTTCAATGCAATTACCAAGTGGTTTATCATGTCACATGAGGAATAGACCTATGCCCATCACCACACTGTAGTTTGATCATGAGTTATATTCATGTAACTGGGAAATGGAACTTTGCTTGGGTTAAGAGGCTTGCAACACCTGATAGGGCTTGTTAAATGCACAGAACCTTATTATTGATACTTGAGCTGCTCACATGTATTCATGAATTGTTTCAATTCACAGATTGGTATGTAACTCAAGATTGAAAATATTCACATGGACAGTTTGACATAATCAAGTAATTGGACCGATGAACCACTGTATAAATTGACAGATGAAAACCCTGCGTATGATAAACCAGTTTGTGCAACTAGTATGCCGAAAGAGAAGCTAGATTCTCTAGCCCTTAAGAAAGCTCTGAAGCCCAAGAAGATTTTACCATTTAATCATAAGGTTCCATTGAGCAATACCATCAAACAGAAAAAAACTGGCCTCATTCTTGAAGACTCCTCTTCAGGTGTGTCGACAAATTCCAACAAATTGCATGTTTTTGAGATTGGCAATGGTGTGGATGACCACGAAGGATTGCCACTTGTTGTGAGGAAAGACCGGCTAGTCCAAGAAATTGAGAACAGTCTTGCAGAAATTGAGGATCACTATTCTAACACAAGTAAATTAGAAGAAGAAAGAACTGCTGTTGAAATGGAAAGAAATAGTGTGTTAAAAGATATTGAAGAAACAATCACAGAAATTCAAAATCATGTGCTGAATTCATCTGGACTGGAGCATGAGAAAGGAGTCTTAAAGGAGGAATGTGATGGCCTACGTTACCAAGTTGACCAACTGAAAAATGTGTTAGGTGGGTCAACTGGCTTCGAAAATGGCAGCAATGGTGATGAACTCACTGAACAAACTTTAGCTTTGAAAGCTGAGATAAATAGCTTGACATCAGAGAACGAAAAGCTCAAAACTAAAGTAAAGGACGTTGAGGAAGGAGAATTACCTCCCGATATGTCTCGAGAACTAGAGTTGTTACATGATGAGAACTCTAACTTGCAGAAACTGCTTCAGATGGCTGAAGAGTCTGAGGAGAACATGGCAAAAAAATTGAAATCCTTTGAAGCAAAACTGACTGAAATTCAAAAACAAAATGATGAGTTGAAGAACGAGAACAAAAGACTGACCACAGAGAAAGAACAACTTGAATTGGATCAAGAAGATCTTGAAGAAGAATTGTACAGTTTACAAACACGTTTAAAAAAGAGTAGAGATCAGAATCAAAATGATCTTATGCTGAAGGTGAGAGAAAAAGTACGGTAATTGTAGTTAATGTCACTAAAATTTATTAAATAAAGTAGAGGTTGATGAAATAATTGGTGATGACAGTGCATCCATGTAAAATTGTATCCAGAAACGTTTTGTTAGTGTACTGTTGGTAATCACATGATTTTGAGTGCAATTTGGAATAAATATGCTGGAGTAAATGTTTTCGAAGACAAAAAAGATTTGCAAGTGCAATTTGTAGAAAGTTTATCAAGCAAGTTTACCCAGCAGAGTACAGGTGCTTTAAGTCCAAACAATTCAGATGAAATTTAAGCATTAAAGGCTGGATTTTGATGAGAGGAGGATTCCATAGTACCCAGAGAAAAACCTCTGAGAGCACAGTAGAGAAACAAAAAAAAAACCCAATCCATCTATGACATTGAGTCAAGGAAATGAACTGATGCCACATTAGTGGAAGGTTAGGGCTGTGTGTCAACCCTGCTTCCCCAAAACTTTACAGCCACTGTACAATAGTAATATTTGTATTCAATCGTGTATTGGTCACTTTACAGTTTAAAGTGCTACTACAATAAAAAAGTCACTTCTTCTTTTTCTTCGCATTTTGAAAGGTCTTGTGCTGAATACATGAAATACATGTGATTTTATGCAATCATTTCAAGAAACTAGAAAAACTGTTATTTTATTTTGACAGAAATTTCTTCATTTAACGGTCCACCATTACTTCAATGGTGTGACAGATAAGCCCTCAGGGAGCTGGAATGAGGAGAAGTGATGTCATTTACTCAATAGCTTTGGAATGCAGTGTGTGAATGCGGCTTAGCATGTAGAACACAAAAATTAATTTGACTGTCTGAAAGCCAAAAACTCTTGTGCTGCATACTAATTAAGCCACATTTGCACACTTCCTTATCCACATTGCTGAAAACTTGTCGGTCTAAATCACACCAAGTAATGGTGGACCATTAAGTGAAAAGAGTGGAGTTAAAAGAGACAGACTTCCTCTTGAAATTACAGTACGTGTACTACAAAACATTTTTCCCTGTTGAGCATTCAACGCAAGTACATTGTACTTTAAATTGAAATGTGAAGAAAAACGAGAACTCTGTAAAATGTTTTGTTTACTCAACAATATCCCAAGTGTGGTCAGGAAAGCATTGGTTTTGTAATAGGGCACATGTACCATGTTTCATTATAGTGGAATGGAATGCAACAATTAATATTTGCTGCAAAAGAAAGCGACACTTGCATTGTATAGATGTTACTCTAATGCCAGACAATTTTACTTATTTACTGGAAGCACTTTAGGGTGAGAGGGTTAATATAACAGCCTAAGAGTCTTAATGCCACGCTGAGTACAATGAGGGCAATAAACTGGTAAAATCTTCAGTTGATGTCATTAGGTATACCAGGTACATGCAAATGTACAATAGTTTGATGCTTTTCTAAGTGGTTTGGAGAATTATGAACAATGCAGCTTACAAAGTTACAATTCAAAGACCTGACATTTTGACATTCCTGTCTGGTTTCTTCATCAGGGGTGATTCAAAGCTATTGCAAGAGTCGTTTTAGGTATATAATTATGCTCACCAATTTGCTAAATACATGTAGATGTCAGGTAACAGGCTGCATTGTCATGCTTTAAAGGAGTAGGAGCAGCAATTGATATGCCAAGCAATAATGGCCTGATGTACCTGACACCTATTTCGTCTTAGGGCCTGATTACATGGTGAATTTGGTGAGTTTCATCCCGGGCTGAAATTTGGCTCTGTCCACTGGGCTGAAATTTTGTTGCGATTATATGTTCGATTTCAGCGCGGGCGCAAATCGCAAATTTCCATGGGAAAATTTACTGAGATGCGAAAACATAATCGATGCGCATGCTTACGTTCCTCTTTCAGCCCGGCATGAGAAATGATAGCGATGACGTGAATTTTTCAGCACGTTTGCCCGGTGTCCTAGCGGATTTGGACCCCCGGGGAACTAAATCTGCTAGCCGATTTAGTCCCCCTTCGCGGATTTGGAGCCCCCATATTACAGCTTATTTATTTAATTGTTTATCGATACAGAGCTAGATTTTGGATCGGGGAAACTTGAGGAAAAGACTTAGATCAGTTAATTTGTTGTTTAAAAGCATTCGCGGCGGCATTTCGTATAAAAGTATGGAGATGGAAATTTTCTTACAGGAGCTTACATAAATGTAAATAACGCACTTGGAATTCACAGAATTGTCGTGTTATCTTTTAATAAGGGGAAAAAAACGAAAAGTCTGACCTAAGCTTCAGTTAAAGTTCTTTAAAGCACGCGCTGTAGTTTTTTCGTAAAGCGTTGCTTTTTCTTCCATTTGATAGTTTGAATGGGTGGGGCTTCCACGAAGGAGGTGGCACGTTTTGGTGCAACACCTCTTGGTTGGAAGTCCGCTGTGACACCGGGCTGAAAATCCTAGCCCGGTTTCAGAATCTGGGCAAGGATTTTCTGACCGGGGCTGCAATTCATCCCTGGCTGAAACCTTATCCATGTAATCACCACTTTCATTTCAAGAGGATTTCTTTCGGAACACTGGCTGAAAATCGCCATGTAATCGGGCCCTTGCATGTATTAAAAGAAAAGATTCTAATTACTTTTAGGGACTGCACTCTTTCCATTTTCAGCAATTGGTAATGATAATGGGTTTTTACTTCACTGTCTGCGCATGTCACATCCAGTCTCATGGTTGTTTACAGTTCTTTTGCTGGGGTGAGACTGGACGTCAGCCTGTAAAGGTGCCTCTTGCACCCGCTATCAGTCCTTATAACTCAGCCAACCCAACCCTTCGAAGGACTCGGAGAACAATTCCAGCCGCACTTGGAAACACTGTCATCCAGCCTTTGCATATTCTGTCTTTCATGGTTGGATTAAATTTCTTTTTCAGTAAGCAAAAGAGCGCCTTGTTTTCGAGTTTTCGACTCGCAGTGACAATTAAAATGGTTAAATTTCTCTTCTGAGACCGACACGCTTTCTTTCTTGTCAAATTTTGAACAGTGCATCAAAAAAATACAAAGAATCGCCATCACATTCAACACGGGCTTATACAAGCGGTTTTTTTTGCGGGATATGAAAATTAATAGGAGGGTTATAAAATAAATAAACCCCTTTCTGGGTTGCTGATATGTTGGCTGATAATGCCCTCGGCTGAGGGATTGTCCTCAAAAATTCATATAAAACTTTTCGAACGATCTTTCAGCCGCGGATATTATTACCAGCCGCCATAAGGAGTTTATTTACTAAATATTACCCACACGCCCACCCAACCATGATTGAATGTGAAAGAAGGACAGACCACAATGCCAGGGGTCGCCCTCTTCACCCTAATGGGTGAGCTAATAAAAGATCTTGTGATAGCTTTGGAACATCCTGATGAAGACACTGGATGGGAGTGCCAAAATGTTACGTCTTTGAACTGCATCATGGATAAAAATGCCCAGACATGATTTTCTCACCACTGACTAAAAGCAAATTGTTTTACTTTCTGATTCCGTTAATTTTTTATCGATTTTTTTTTTCGAGTTGATTAGTGTTTGCGGAGTTTTTGTACTGCGTTTGTAGGGCTGGGGCGGTGGTGAGAGCACTTGCTTCCTACCAATGTGGCCTGCGTTCAATTCGCAGACGCGTCATTTGTGGGTTGTGTTTTTTGTTCTCCACTCTGTTCCGAGAGGTTTTTCTCCTGGTACTCCGGTTTTCCCCTCTCCTCGAAAACCATTATTTGATTTGATATGCGTTAATTTGTTGATTTCAGTTCACAGTGTCACCAATTAGTGCTCCAGTGCTAGAAGACTCGACACTTAAATAAAGTTCATTTTCTTACTTTGGTTAGGTGATCCAAATGTGATTTGAACCTAAGCCTTTTGACCGGAAAGGCAATTGCTTCATTATCTTTGCCTTGAAAGCAGAGCTTCCACAACAGCTACTGAAATCACACCAAAACGCAGGGACACTCTTCTTTCCTCCTAGAGGGAAGTGTGTGGATTCTTTAACATTCCACAACGATAACAGCAATCCAACTCAATGGCCAGAGTATAGGCCAACTTAAGCCTCTTCTTTGGCCTATTTTAACCACAAATGTAAGCTCAACATTTTCCTACTGAGTGTCTTCATAGCTCAGTTGGTAGAGTATTGCACAAGCATCGCAATCGAATCGAATCGAATCGCATTCGAATCCCGTTGAAGCCAGCTGAATTTTCAGGTTTCTACAAGAGACAATTGCTTAAATTTTCCAGACAATTGCGAGGATCACTTATATCAAGTTCGTCTACAACCCGCACTTGAAAAAAAAAAAAAAAATTTCCTTCATTCATTCCTTCAGTCCTTTCACGGGAAGACATGACCTCAACAAGTGTTGGTATAGCATTGCACCGGCATTGAAGAGATCATGGGTTCGAATTCCGTTGAAGCAAGCTGAAGGGTTCAGGTTTCTATAAACGACAATTGCTTAAATTGTCTAGATAATTGCAAGGATCATTTCTTTCATTTGTAAGTTATCAAACTAATGTGGAGAATATACATGCATATCAAAATGTCTGGGGGTGAAGACGAATAATGGAATAAGAATAACGGAAATAACGAGGAATAATGGAATAATGAATCATTGAATTGTTTTCAACAATGCAATTTTACTTTTCAGGAATCAAAAGAGGAATTTGCGAAAGCTCAACGGAAGTGCGCTACGTTGGAGAAGGAAAACGGTGTTTTGAACAAGAAGATTCAACAATTGGAAAAAGAAATTAAACTACAACACCAAGAGCCTGAAGAAAAGGCTGCAGCAACGAAAACCTTGGAAAATGGCCAACAACTGAAATCCGCCCTAGAGAAACTGAATAAGGAAAATTCTTCGCTTCACGAGTCTTTGGATAAAGCAGAAACAGAAATTGAAAATTTACAACATGAGCTAAAGAAAGAAAGGGATGAGAAAGAAAAACTAAGAGCGGCTTCAAGTGAAAATGGGAAAAAGAAGAAGATCAAGAAAGAAAAGGAAAAAGAGAGTGGAGGTAATAAGGACAGCGAAGCCGGAAGATCAGACGAAGTTGAGGCATTTAAGAAAGAAATTTACAATTTAAAAAGTGAATGTGAAGCGCTCTCGGAAACAATCGCCAGGACAGCCAATGAAAAACGAAAATTGGTGAATGATGTCGAAGAACTTAAAGAAAACAAATCTAAACTTGAATCCAAATTGCAAGAGTTGGAGAGCGTTGTTTCAGAGCTAATGAAAGTTAAGTCCGAAAACGAGGAGCTGAAAGAACATTATTCGAGTCTGAGGGTTTTTCACGATGATCTTGCACAAAAACTCGAAGTTACCAAGAAATCTAATTCCGAGAAAGATGAAAACTTGAAAAAGACGCAATCCGAGAAAGACGCAATGAAGCAACGGTGCGTGGAAGTTGAAGAAACAACAGAGAAACTTCAGAAAGAGTTGAAAACTTTACACCACGATGTAACGGTCAAAACGGATGAATTAAAGACGTTGAAAATAAACCTTGATAAACAGAAGAAGGAGTTTTCGACCAAAAATGAAGTAGAGAGCAAGGAGAGGGAAAATCTTCAACATGAAATTCGAGAAATGTCTGAAAAGCTAAAAAGCAAAGACGAAGAGATGGACTCTGTGGTAAAGGCTCTTTCAGCGAAAGGCTCTGAACTACAGAATTTGAGAATTACTGTCGATGAAATGCGGAAAGAATTGAAGCTAACGAAGAGCAGTTTACGAGAATCAGAACAAACAAAATTGATTTTTGAAAAGAGCGCTCAAAAGGCAGAAAAAACGGTTGAAGAATTGCAGAAATCCTCTGCTGTTTTGAACGACTTAGCGATGGAAAAGTCATTAGAACTTTCGCGTACCAAGAGGACTTTAGAGAAAAAGGTAGAAAAATTGACGAAAGAGAACGCTGAAATGCGCATGAAATTTGGACTTGAAGTTCCGCCCGGGTCCACGACACCGATAAGACTGTCTCCAGTTATTGTTCAAATGCAAAATATTTCGAGTGATGAGGCGAATTTGGAACATTTGTCGCGGCCGTCTGATCGAGCACGAAACGACGGGACGAAAAGGCAGAGCAGGGAGTATAGCCCTTCGTCCCATGGGATCACAATCAACGGAGGAAGACGACATAATATGGACTATAACTCTTCGTCCCACGGGATAACAGCAAATGGGCTGATTTCCGATGTCACGCTACGAAGATCGAGTGTTAATGGCGATGCTCCGAGTGATCGACAAATTCGCGAATCCGAGTATGGGAAACAGAACCGTAGCAAGGAAGTGTTTAGTACGCATGCGTCGTCCTCAGAATACAGAGTCATAGCTTCAGAAGTTTCGTCGCCACCTGTGAAACGAGAGTCTACAAGTTCCGTGATACACGTGGCGTCCACTCTTCTCGACCACAGTCCTATTATTGCTAAACGCGACTTCAGTTTTGACCAGATTAGAGATGAGGAATGGAAAACATATGGAAGGAGACTGGAAGAGCGCAGACAAAACGTTAAAGAAAGGTACTGTTTTCTAGTCAGCCAAGAATGAAGTACTGAATATTGAAAGTGCATTGTATAATGCGCTCGTACGTGTATATTATTTCCTTCGTTGATTCATTCATCACGGGAACATTTGCACCCACAAATGACCAGCTCCCAACATCAGTGGCTTCATAGCTCAGTTGGTTAGATCGTCGCACCGGTATCGCGAGGTCACGAGTTCAAACCCCTTTGAAGTCCCTAAATTTTCAGTCTTCTCTACGCAATTGCAAAAAAATGCGTTCATAACTGCGAGGATCATAGCTTCACTTGAGAATGAGCTATGTCAGCAAATTTGAATACGATATACTAGATAATCTCTGAGCAATTAGAGGGTTGTCCAATGAACACTGCGTCGGATCGACCCGATAAGCGGAAAGTAATGTTGCTTTGAAATACTATTAGCGCCCTTGTCAGCTAAGAATTTATCACTGTTTGTTGATTAATGAGTTGACTGGCTCGTTATCAAAGCCAACAGGCTTTAAATGGGAGATTTAACTAATTAAGTTTTACAAGTTCTTTTGCCATTTGAAGTCAATATGTAAATGGCATGATGCCTTTTGTGAGCAAACTCATATGTTAATGAAACAAAATGTGAACGATGATGTCGCAAAGATTCCCCAATGGGCCTTAATCACTCGGCGGCCATTTTGAGTCCCGAGGGATTGAAAACGTTTGTTTTTGCGCACCAAAACTCGTTCCCAAACATTTCAAGTCGAGGCTCGGGGTATGAAATCTATTATCTGTGGCCAATATGGCCGCTGCGCGAATAAGGCCCATTCAAGGGTCAGGCCAGTACGATTTCAAAGAATAAAAGAACTGCAACCAGAATAAAACATATCTTCGTAAGTGCTCAATTAGCCGTATCATTTTGTCGTAAATGCGACTGTTTTCGGTTCAGGGAAAGTCTCATTTGAGCAGATCAAAGAAGCAATGATTGTTTCGTAATTGCCTATTGGAGACTGAATAAGTTTAATTTTTATTTCAGGTCTACTGACAGCACAAACGTACAAGAAAGTAATGAAGCAGCATTTCAAGTTGTAGGATACAGAAAAGATAGCGGGAATATGTATGAACACTGGGTGTAAAATGATTTGCATATTAGTCTGATTGTCATATTCTTAAAGAATGCAAGCTCGACCAGAAATACAGATCTCCTCCAAATTAGACTGGATGGAGATTTTAAGGCCGTTCTGTTAGTTGAAGGTCTTCCCATTAATATTTTTACTTAACAATGTACTTCGAATAAGAAATGTCTTTTTCCAAAACCTTTGGGGAGACTTGTGAAATTCATTATTGGCATCACGGTATTCAGGTCACCACGTACCAATACAGAATTATAGGTATTCACCCAGAATCGAGTGCTCTGACCACTTCGTTAACCCTTCTACCCTATTACAGCTAATGAATCTAAGGTGTTGTTACAAAGCTTCCAAAAAGTAATTTTCGTTTCAAACTGCAACTGGTGTAGTTCTCGACTTCACTTTAAACTGGTACTGAGTAATCACATGATTTCGATTGCAATTTGTAGTCCCAAAAATTTACAAGTGCTATTGTATATACCAAATTACACGAGAAATCATGTGGTTTCTTATAATGTATGTGGAAAAAAAGGAAGACAGAAAATTAAAACAAGGCAACGCGTTCATTCAACTGATTGGTAGAAACAGATTGCACCTTCTTGTCGAATTCAAACTTTTAAAAGACTATCATTCAAAAGTCATTCAACTGTAAACTTGGAAACGTGCATTTGTAATTTCCTTCCGTGTTACATTACAAATGCACTCTTTTTTAGCCAGTCAGAACTGAGATATTTTTTCGTGTATTTTATTCATTGCGGTAATCTTTTGCAGTTGCACTTGAAGACGTAAATCGCACACTAGATCGGTGCCTTGTTGCATACATTATGGGTATACACAGTCTCGTCAAGCAAGCTTCGTCCTTCGTTCGTTCCAGCTGCAGGGGCCACTTTCTCGAAAGTCACGGAAGCTCTTGGGTCTTTTTCGGGTGTCGCAATGCTCGCTGTATCTTGAGAACAGAGAGGTTTTAAGTCGTCAAATTTCACAATCATTTGGCTTTTTGTTATCTTGAAAACTTATTAAAAGACCAGCCTATCTAGACTAGCAAATTGCGACGATTTCTTGAATGTCTTCTCGGGCCTGAAACGTTTTCGGGACTTTCGAGGAACGGACCCCAGGATTAGAAACTTGAATTGGCATTAAAATCTTTAAATGTAAGCGGGGAATCAAAAATCTTGTTCTCATGTGCTCACGTTCGGCATAGCCAATTTGAATTGGTGAACAAGAAAACAAAGACAAAATATAAATGTCTTTCTGAGCAAGGGAATTAACGTAAAATACTGGCCGTGTCAAATTGGAAGGAAACTAGAGTAGATTGATAAGTAATGAAGGTCAAGTCAAGGTCAAGGTCACATGCTTTCCTCATCGGAGAGACTAAAAAGAAAATCCACCAGTTTTCTTGAAGCGCAATTAGGAGTCACAAACTCAACCCACTTATATTGCCTCGGATAATCTTCCGATAAGTAATGGTAATAGGAAGGAGTGGAGTCCAATTCGGTCTGTAATCATATGAGTGATAACAAAGTCGCACAGCCGAGCAGCGGGAGTCCGATTTGTTTATCGTGAGTATGATTACAAACCAAATTGGACGACACGAAGTCCTTATACCAATTAATCATAAAAATTACAATTTCCGAAAAAAAAAAATCCAAATTATTAAAGAAAGGGAAAATTTGCATTAAAAGACTGAGAAAGGAGGCGCAAATTGTTTAATGTCGCTCAGAAAGAAAGACAGAAAGAAAGAAAGAAAGAAAGAAAGACCCAATGTATGAGTCTGTACACTGTTTCTATGGTAATTGAAACCAAGGTTGTGATTGGTTGATTTAAACTACAACTTTGAATGTGATTCGCAGGGGTTTCAATAAAATTTGAAGTAGGCAGCTGGTTTGAGTCTAGTAGCCGACTGTATCTTCGTCTAGGGGGGTCTGGGGGCATGCTCCCCCAGACAATTGTGAAATCTGGAAGCTCTGAAATGTGATTTCCAGCACTGAAGATGAAGGAAGATTTCTAATCAACAGAGACACTGAGTGTGCAATTAGGCGCATTCTTTTGATAATTTCCAGCGAAGAAAGATCTGGAAAACCATTTCAAAAAAAAAATTGATGATTTTTAACGTTATGATGTTTCGACAACTTCATGTCATCATTACTACCAATTTCAAGCTGCCGGGAACGGCAAACCTTTTTTGCGCGTTTTTTCAAGCGCGAATTTCAACATTTTTCAACATGAAAAATCAGTTCTGTCGAACGATAAGAATATGTCTTTTTAATCTGAACAAACGAAAAGGCTTAACCGATGAAACTAACGAAAAATTTACTGTTTTTGGAAAACAAGTCTTGATGCAGCGATTACTCAAGAACGACCTGTTTTACATTAAACGTCTTGATATGTTTGGGGACGTAACTAAACGTAATTGAATTACGTAAAAAATGTGACGGTTGGTCTAGGCAAAAATGCGGAAAAAAGTTATAGCCGTGCACTGTAGCTCAAAGATGGCAATATCAAATCTGATAATTATTTTGAAATTGAGGTTAAAAAAGGTAAATTCAAGTCGATCAAGAATGAATTTTACTTCAGGTTTGAAGGAATCCTTCAATTAATTCAATGTAGGGTAAAAAGTAGCCGACTTCTCTGAGCGATGCAGCCGACGCTTTTCGTCGGCCGTCGGTGCTTATTGAAACCCCTGGATTCGCCTTTAAGAGCTGTCCGATAACAAACTGTCGGATAACAAGTTGACAAGTGAATTAGTGGAAAATAGGAGTTTTCTAAACCAATCACAATTGAGGAAATTGAAAATTTTATGATTAAACCCGAAACACGTTATTTGAAGCAAGTTGCCTGCCACTATGCCGACCGTGCTTTGTTTCACGATTTACGCTGTTTTATTGTTGTCTCTTTTTACAATCGTGGGTCATAGACAGTCATGGTTCACAGATATTATACATTAATTATTCAGTGTAAACACCATTGTATAGTCTACACTAGCTTCATTTTGTAATGTATTTTAAAAGAGATTTTGCCAAATTATTATAAAAGCAGCTCAAGTGTTCATTGCTAGTGGAATGGTTTGTACAGCTAAGATGGGGAGGGGGAAGAGAGAGAAAATGGGGTGTTGTGTTCCTCTCAACGAGGTATTGTTAGCTCCTACTTTCTTTACGTCCCGATTCGTTATCCTGTAACGCCTTAAATCTGTTGAACTGCCTTTGATCTTCCGTCAGTCAGGGGTCAGTTGTTCGAAGGGTGGATAGCGCTATCCACTGGATAAATCACTATCCGCTGGATAACTCAATTGGTTTTGCTAATGCTTATCCGCTGGATAGTGATTTATCCAGTTAGTGGATAGTGTTATCCACCTTTTGAACAACCGCGATGCCAGGTTGAGAAGGAGAATATCGAGATTCTCTTCGTGAATACCAAATATTGCCTGGCACTTTCATTTTTTTGTTGGCCTCTCGCTCGTCGCCAAGCAACTAGTTCCCCTATGTTCGGTTCAATTCGGTTCAGCTCGTCTTGGTTTTGAAAGTTGGATCGATGGAGGGCAGAACGTAGTTCGGAGGATAGGCGCTTGAAATCAGATTCAACTTCCTCTCTTCTGTCATTGTGCTGGCTAAAGCAAGTTTTAAACCGGTTAGGAGTTTAATTATTCATTCATCCAAATACTGGACGACATCGAGGAGATCCGTGCAGAGGTTTTCTCTCCCTCTCGCTAGAGAAAACAATCAAGGAAATCCCTCTCAAGCAGGGTAATCAAAGACGAAATACTGAAAAATCGTGACAATCCCTAGACGCGAACGAAAAGCGCTTAGGCGCGTTTGCCCAGCTATACCTCTGTTTCCCCAATGCCAGCCTTAAGGAATGTGGCTTGCTCCCGTATGACCTTGTAGCTCAGTCGGTAGAACAGCGGTGATCTAACCCGAAGGTCATTGCTTCAATTCCCACCCTAGTCAGAGTTTTTCTCAGTTCTTCTGTCGGCCCATTACCGTCAGTGGGGTTAACGCTCACAAGAATGAAGGGGGTAGTTTCTAAAAAACTGTACATGTGGTGCTGCGTCAGTGGGGGAGTAGTATACAAAAATTTTGGTTTTATCAACGGAGTTGATAATGTAAATTGGCCACCGTACAGAGATTCTAAAAGCTAACGTTTCGAGCGTTAGCCCTTCGTCAGAGCGAATCGAGGAATTGTCGGTTCCGTGTAGTTTTTATAGTAGAGTAGGAGATACGCTATTGGTGGTAACATGGCAACGTGAAAAATAGGAATATATTCGTTAAATGAAAAGCGTTCGTTAACACCTTTAGGATTACTTAAGGGTGCCGATTTGGAAGATGAATTTTTGTTCCAGATTCAAGCGGCTTTCCGTCGTACCTAGATGTACGGAAAGGCCTCAGATAACCATGTGTTTTTTGGATTGGTTGGGGAGATTAAAATGACGAGCGACTGGCTTAGATGCTTACCACCAATAGCGTAGCTCCTACTCTACTATAAAAACTACACGGAACCCACAATTTAACCTCAACTTTTAGAATCTCTGTACGGTGGCCAATTTACATTATCAACTCCTTTGATAAAACCAAAAATTTTAACGCTCACATGGTTCATATGGGGTACAAAACTAGCACTTCACATTACACTCTAATTAGTTAAGTCTGCTGAAACATAAGTGCTACACGGCCAACGTTTGCAAAAGCGTAATCCTTTCTTGTACTTGTACATGTTCATTGCCGTGACTTTAAAATCTTTAGTTCCCACGGCTTGCTCACGTTTGACCTTGTAGCTCAGTCGGTAGAGCAGCGGTGATTTAACCCGAAGATCGCGGGTTCAATTCCCATTCTGATCAGAGTTTTTCTCTGTCCTTGTGTGGTCCCATTGTCATTAGTAGGGCTAACGCTCACAAGGTTCATATGTGGACCGGGTGAAAAAGTATCATTTCCAGATGGCAAATGGCTAATGTAATTTCAGGAACATTGGGCAGCGGTTTCGACTCCGACCGGACCGGCACTCATGGTCTTAAAATAACTGAGGAGAAAGTGCTGCCTTTGTAATTACACCCGCAAATGGTTAGACTTTCAAGACTCCTCGGATAAGGACTGTAAACCGGAGGTCCCGTCTCATAGCCCTTGTTGAAAACAAAATAGTATGGAAACGACCGCTGGAAATACGTCTGCGTTCGAAGGCTATAAAAAAACCACTCACTACTCGAAAAGAGAAGGGGACGTTGTCCCCGGTGTTGTGGACTGTCCTAATCTGGTCGGGGGCATTTTTCACTTCCCAAATAAATTGTACGCGTAACAAGCAGAAGATCTGGCCAAAATCCCCCGCAAAGCATTGTAAATTAGTCCTGAAAAGCCCTGAGGGGAGAGACTAATAACTTCACTTCAAGGTGTACTTTGATTGAAAAAAGGGAAAGGAAAGGAACTTTTTATTTAAATGTCTAGTCGTTCTAGCGCTGGAGCACTCATTGTGGACACTGTAAACTGAAATTAACAGTTAACACAAATCAAGTCAACTGTTGGTTTTTCAGTGAGGAGAAAAGAAACCAGAGTACCGGGAAAAAACCTCTCGGTACAGAATGGAAAACCAACAAACTCAACCCACATGACGCCGGATCAGGGAATCGAACCCAGGCCACATTAGTGGGAGGCGCTGCAGCGTACTTTGATATCCCTCCAATAACAACTCATATGATGAAACACATAAAAATGCACCCAAACTAATAGAGGTTCTGGTCTTGACGGAAATGGCACTAAAGTACTAATTCACGGCGTGATTTTTTTCGTGATTCACAAGCAATGTTTTGTCATCGGAAACTTTTTGTTATCGGCAAATTAATCGATGCCAACTTGCCTCTTCTGTGGAGGCCCTTAGCCATTTTTGTAATGATATCAAGGATAGGGACTTTCTCATACTCAACATAGCAACTTCGCTTCATAACAAGCGTGAACACATGACTGCATCCATGGGGAAACTAACCCTGACACAAAGAAAGAGCAAGTGTTGTCTGTAACTTTCTCGCAATCTGACTTTGGCTTTTCTTTTCCAAAATGAAGCGAGCTGCGTTGTCGAAACTCTTTTTCAGATTGCGGGATTACAAGCAATTGTAGTGAAATATAGTATAGTGTCGTGTAGTGTAGCGTAGTGTAGCATTGTAGTGTTGTATAATGTTGTGTTTTCCATGAACTATTGCGGCTTCACTGCAGTAATTGTGTTACGCCATAAAGCGGCCGTCTTTCTTTCTCCTTCTTTTCTTTTTCTATAATTCTGCTTATCAACGCCACCTATCATTTCTCCATGGTTAGTTACTTAATTTAGTCTCTCAAATCATAGATATTTTGTAACGTCTCTGTTATTTGCACAATAATGACCATCAAATCGGCCATTAATCAGCTTTAATCCGAGGTAGATTTTTATCAAAACAGCGTCCATTTTTGGCAAGGATCTATCTTTCGTCTTTTACCCGCACTTCACATAAACGTTTCTTTCATTCATTAGTCCTTTCACGGGAACGAATGATTCAACTGTATGGTTTCATAGTTCAGTTGGTATAGCATGCATTGCATCGACATCGCATAGGTCATGGGTTCGAATCCCGTTCAAGGCGCCTGAACTTTTTTAGATGTTTATAAGATAGAATTGCTTAAATTGTCCTGCAGTGCAAGGATCACTTCCAACGTTCGATTTATATTGCTTGATTTCTTTCAGGCCAACATCTGTATTATCTATTCTGTTTGTGCTTCTTATTTTTTTTGCAGTTAGTTTTTCTTTTCACCTTAATTGAACAAAAATTAAGGTCTTAATAATATGGGTGACAAATTACTCCTTAATTTTGGCGCGAAATTTCAGCGTTAATTTATAATTTCACATGTGAAATTACATTGTTGCCATGGCAACTTAATAGTGCTAAAATGGCGTCCAGGTTTGATAATTAAGGAGTAATTTGTCAACCATGTTATAAATAGCTAATCAAATTGTATACCCGTGAAATTAGGGAATAATTTCACTTGCGTTTTGTCCAAAATCAAATAATTTCCCTCGCCTAAAGGCTCGGGAAATTATTCGAATTTGGACAAAACGCGCGTGAAATTATTCCCTAATTTCACGCGTCACCATTTGATTACCCATACTTAAGTGGCGAAGCCGAGAATTTGTAAATGTGATAAAACACCGACGAGAACGTGACTTGGTAAACGTGTCTACAGGTTGTTTTGTAATACAATACACTTAAGCGAGGAAGTATATAAATGAAGGAAACTTGTCTAAGACATTGATTAAAAAACAGTTCTTTTGTTTTTCTTTCATGAAGTATAAATGAGTTATAATAGGCAGGTTCATACTAGGGAAGAAACAAGGATTCAAGTATGCGCGAGTTCTACTTTGAATGTGACCGGGGTTTATTTTAGTTGAAGTACCTTACTGTGTAACCATAGAAACGAGATATCTTCAGAAAAGCCAGAGTACGATCTCAAGTCTATAGTTTCATCCCCCTCGAATGCGTACTTGAGGAAATCAAAACACGATAAGGCGTCAAGTAAGTCTAAAGTGCAGTTATGGCCTACTAGGACCCTAGTACAATATTAGGCGAGTCACCCAATATTGTACTGGAAACTGTACTACAAATATACAATACACATTACTATATTTCAAAATACAATAAATTTGAAAGTTAAAAATATTTATAAAATTCTGAGACCACTGAGCCTTGTAGGTGCGATGGTTGCAACATAAAAGGTTTCCTACAAGACCAAGTACCTGACTAGAGGTTGTATTCAGTTAGTTAGTAAAGAGGTCCTGACTCGGTAAAAGGAACTCAATTGGGCGATCTAATCTCATAAGCTTTTCTACATTGGGTCTTTCTTTCCTTTAATTTAAACGGTGCTGAGGCCAGTCGAAGACAAAGCGACAAGGTTAAGGGTATAGTAGGAAGCTTACGAAACGAGGACGACGACGGCTACGAGGACTTAATTTAAAAATACGAGTTCGCGTTATTCATATCACTACGAAACTATTTGATGTCGTTTCGCGGTAAAAATGTGTAGTAAATGTCGAGGAATTAAACTGGTATGAGTGGGTTGGAAGGGTAGAGAGAGAACTGAAAATTCATCGTCATGTGCTTCCGTCCTCCACAGAACCTTGAATTTGGTCATTTCACGTCGTCATTTGGGAGATGACGGCAAAGAAATGTACCAAAATGTAAAACGGACGTGCAGAGCGTGCAGAGCCATTGTTTTTGCTCACTAAACCTATTGTTTTATAGCGTCGTCGTTGCCATCGGCGTCGTGGTTTCGTAAGCTCCCAAGCATAATGAATTCACCTGTTGCCATTCTCCATTCTATAGTTGCGGCGGTGCGATCTGACTTGTAGCCGGAGTAACATTATGCCGAAATGAAATAATACGCGTTGTGGCAGCTCTAATTCAGCCGGAAAGAAAAAACCCATGTGTGCGGTTATAACTCCAGAGGGGGCTAGAATCCATGGAATATTCTTTATGTATGTGTTAATAAACAAGCAGGAGTGTTTTAGTTCAACCATGAGGCGAAGCTGAGTGGTTTTAGACCCGATAAAAAACGACAAGCGCGAAGCGAGTTTTTCGAACGATTTAAAAAACATTCCACGACAAGAATGCCCCTCTGGAGTCCGAACAAAGGTTCAAATTGTCAGAGGAGCACATTAGCATACAGCAAAAACAAGCTGCGCCTTATTAATATTCCGTTTAGGAAGAATCTTAATCATTTTTTAAAGCTCATGCACGTGAAGTTTTACCAATGACTTAAAAAAAACTCATTAATAATTCATGAGCCTAAAAGCCTATCAAAACACCGATAAAACGTCACGTGCATGAGCTTTATATCTTGATAAAACACTCCTCGTTAGGTAACCCCTCTCGTTGGCTCATTAGTATAATTCTTTATATAAAGAATACTAATAAGGCATAGCTTGTTTTTCTTGTATGCTAATATTCACGCTCTTTGTGGAATGTTTTTGAAGCCGTTCAAAAAACTCGCAGCACGTGTTTTATCGGGTCTAAAAACACTCGGCTACTGCTCGTTTTTTAAACATTACCTGATAGGCTGTTTCTCTCATGAATTATAAATGAGTTTTTGAAAGTGAGCTTTACGAAGCAACAGCAATCGACATTAAATAGGGTATAGGTAGAGTATCATTGCAAGAACAAGATCTTTTCCATTAGTTCTGTTCTACTTTTATATATGTTCTTTGCACCAAACATCAGTCTTTGACTTGGTGTACTTAGCATTTTCACGTGTGACATTCGTGAGAATACAGGTTAAATCCTCCAATTTGTCTCATTTTTTGTCCAAAGGGACTGTAAGAGATGAAACGGTGCAAAGTTACACAAATTTCTCAAAACGTTTCACGAACGAGTGAAGGGGGCCAAGAGATAACTGAAGGAACGTGTCTTTAATCTGATTTTCTTGCGTGTTGCACCTGATCTTTATGAACTGTAGGCCGCGTGTACACGTACAATCCCTTGTCTGGGTCCCGTTTCATTCAGAGAATAAAGACTAACGTGTTGGTGTTATTCGCAGAGGCCGATTCGAACGTGTGACTTATAAACTCGACTTCAGATTGTTTGTGTAGTTTTCAAAGTCACTCTGGAGGGAAGATAGCCCACTACGGTTTTGTTATCAATGGAGACTACACAGGAAAAAAAGACCTTATTGCCTGTGCAAAGCGATGTCAGGGTTGGTAAGCCAGACATATATGCTCACGGATCAAACAAAAAGGTCTCAATAATAACGTAAGTATTCAACGAGAATCATTAGATATCTTGTATTTTTCCCTAAAAGGCCAGTGATAGATAGCCGCCGCCAGTCATTACAGAGCTAACAACTGTTGCAAGTGACGCAAAAAAACTCGCAAAAGTTCTTTCTCCTTTGTGTAACTTGGTAGCCGGGTGTAGTCTTTTAAAAAGCTGTGTTTTGTTAAAAGGAAAACATGTTAATGAAGTATTTATTAAAATACTAGCGCACATACCACCAATAAAAAAAAAATGTATGTTATGTTATGTCTTTGTTTTGCTATACTAATTACTCAGTGACTGGAAAGTAGAACCAGCTGTTACTTGCCCGCATGCATTTTCCCGCTATGAGTGATGCTCATGACATAATGCATTTGCCTGCAATCGCATGCATTCCATGGAAAGCAAAAGAATACCGCGTAATCGAGTTACAACGGGTTACATCACGAAAACAATCCCAATCATATTAGCGGCTTCCAAATTTTGTCAAGCCGCTAGGCCTACATTGATTGCGCTGGGTAGTTTTTTAGTACATTTCGAGTGCTCTTGAGAACACTTTCGCTTTTTGAGGAAAATTTCAACAAGTTCTCTCATTTTTCGAAACATTTTAAGTAATGGTCCGGCTAAGAAGCAGGCAGCCCAGCGGCAAAAGTACTTAGAAGCTGCTGCTCCAATCGAGGCATCTGATTGGCTAATATCGGAAAATGTCGAAAAAAGATGAGAAAAAAATGAAAAAAAAGCCTTTTTTGGATTTCTTCTTCCCCATGCCCTTGATCTCTGTCTCTCGGCCAAATTTGGGCATTGTTCTATGCGCCATTCGCCAATCGGCAAATGGCGCATAGAATCTTGACGATATTTACAAACATAGTTTTTGAAGGCATAATGATTTGTTCTACGAAACAGAATCTAATTTTTTAGACGGCAAGTCGATTACATTTTTCATTGAAATTCAAATTTCGCGCTTTTAGCTGCTTACACCAATGGGAACAGCCGAACTTAATTTGATTAAAAATGTTGGCACATTTTAACTAACCGACGCTATTGCCGCGGGCTATTGTTTTTCTGCCTGCTTCTTAGCCGGACCATTACTTAAGCTCTTTCTTCGTATTCTGAGCTAGCTCACAGCAGCACTTGGCTTGAAGAACGGTCTTCAGCATATATCTGATCGTGAGATTAAGTTACTGAACACACAAGAGTTTACATGGTTCAAATGAGCTTGAGTCAGTGTTGCGTTTTATGTAAAGCGATTTGAAACCAAAAATGTATTACTAAAGTATTTTTGAGGCTTTCCCCAGAGGTTTTGGGGAAACGGAGAACATGGCTAATTTGAACTGGGGAACAGGGAGTGTCTCATTTCCTTTGCTTAAAAAAATTAATGTCTTATTAACTTGAAAATTTATAAACAACGCAAGGCCAATTTTTTTGTAAAAAAGGCATACTGACGAAAATCTCCAAGGGAATGTTTAGCAACTCTTGAGAACTATTTCTAAATTTTGAGCCCATTTTTGGAAATTCGAGCACTATTTTGCGCCATTTTTGAAGCTATTTTGCGGTTATTCCATCGCTGCCCGAACAGACCTGCTGGACGTTTAGGCGGGCTGCTGAAAAAGGGGGAGACCATGCCGGGCGGGGCGAGTTGTCTCATATAAATAGACCCCAAGGCTCCTCTGGGGAAATTGTATGGGAAAGATATGTATACCGCTATAATATTACAGCAAGGGAGGAGTCTTTCCGATGTAGTATGAAGAGCAAGTTACGCCATTTGCTCTTTGAAGTAATTTGATATTGATCAAGGTCTTTCTCCATTAAAATATATAGAGACGGGCATGAGTAATGAATGTACCCTCCAGGCAATTCTTTGTTCAGTCAATAAAAGATGAGAAAGGACAGATCCTTATGTCTTGCTTATTACGTTTCTGTAGTGCATGGCGTTAGATATATTCATGTAACAGCAAAGAACACCCAAACAAGGCAGTGTTATAATTAATGGTTCGTGATTGCCAACCAATAGGCCAAGTTCGATATATCAATATTCACACACGGCGGTGAGGCTTTGTGGTTAAATTTAAATATTGCATGTCTGAATATTGCTACAGTCGAACCTCCCGTAAGCGGACACCCTCGGGACCAAGGGTAAGTGTCCGCTTACGGGAGGTGTCCGCTTATGGGAAGTTGAAAAATAAAAGTGTAATAGAGGGCATATAATGCACCACAACAAATCATTCTCTTGAAAATCATACACGTTCTATCACAAGCAGAAGCTTGTTTAAAAACACGCTCAAACGTAGAATTTCATGTAAATAGCTTCGTATATATATATATATATATATGTAAATAGTACTTTTTAACTTCTTAAATACACGATCACATCAGCTCCGCTGTAATTTTTATCGCGTTTAAATAAATGTTGTTGTTGTTGTTGTTAAGACAACTTGTAGTTGTGCTTCAAGGTGTAGACAGGCCAATCACGATTCCTATTAGTCAATATAGGAAATTCAAGACCTTATTCCTCTAAGACCTCCCCTTTCTATGTAAAATTAAGGGAGGGTTTTTTAAGATTTCTCTCAGTAAGGACTGGTTTTGTATAAGATGTCATTTGTTTATTAGAATATGTTTGAGATTGAGTGAAGAAGTTCCTGAAGCGTGCGTCTAACTCATCAACGGTTCTTAGTGGCCCTGGTTCGATTCCCAGATCCGGCGTCATATGTGGGTTGAGTCTGCTCCGACAGGTTTTTCTCCGAGTACTCCGGTTTTCCCCTCTCCTTAAAAAGCAATATAATTTGATATATATTAACTTGATTTGATTTCATTAGTGCGCGGCCCCACAAGCTAAATTCAGCTTTAAACATTATCGTGTGAAAATAAAGTTATTATTATTATTATTATTATTATTATTATTATTATTATTATTATTATTATTATTACGGGAAAGCGGATAACTAATTGTAATCAAAATGACTATGTTTTGTCTTGCACAGTGTGCGATTAAACCATTAAAATTGAGCACATTTCGTTAAAAATTTTCTTGAAATAATTGTTTACTGTCCGCTTACGGGAGGATATTTTAGACCCTGTGGACCCCGCATAGGTATTCGAGAACGCTTGCGAGAGATATCCTCTTACAGGAGAAATCGACAGGACCGCGCTTTGGTGTCCACATTCGGGAGGTGTCCGCTTACAGGAGGTGTCCGTCAGTGGAGGTTCGACTCTTAATACAAATACATGTTTATTACGCACACCCGACCACCTCGCCCGAGCTGCTTTGACCGGAAGTGTGATGGTCGTGTTGAGGGTTCCGGTCTTGACCGAGTCCCCCGCGTACAACGCCGAAGAAAATAAAAGTTACTGACCACAAGTCGTAGTTAATCGAGATGTCGTTGTAAGTTTAATGCAATTTTCGAATTCTGAAGTGAATTTGGCAAGACTTGCACGGGAGCAATGCAAAGAAGTAGATCTGACGGAGCTTTGCTGCGTGCCGTAGACGAAAAAAGACCGTTGCTTTCTGTTCAAGGCGAACCAAATTCTTCTTCTCCAGACAGATTAAGCCTTGCTTCTAGTGCTTCATCTACAAAGTAAGTTAATTGTAAAGTATTTGATTTTCAAAATCTGAACTTCACAGTAACTTACTGTAATTGTCAGTTATTGACCCACTTCACGTTGAAAGACTGTCTTGTCGGAAATCGAGGTCAGTGCATGTGACATGATTATCAGTACAAGTGGTTTTTGTGAGTAATCTTAAATACTTCGATATATTGCATGAAAATGAGCATCGGAGAGGTAAATTGTATGTTGCGTATCTTTCATCGTTATTTTGTGAGACTTTGCCACAGAGATTCTAAGCAGCGACCATAAGACGACGTCGAATTGTCAGCTGAATGAACGCTTTTGGGGCTTGTATGCTTTGGTTTGTGCTAATCTTGCGATTCCAAAATAATGTTTTTATTATTTTCAAAATTGTTATGAGCAACATAATTTTGTTCCTGATGGTTTACTTTCACTGTAAGGAAAACTTGGAGTCTGCGTCACGTAATCTGAGCTGTGAACAAGTTGGTGCGATGGCTACAGTGCAGAATGATTTTAGTTACAATAGATTATAAAGCGTGATAATCATGAGACAATCTAAGCTGGTCATGAAAATATTAACTAAATATATCTCATTGCAAATATGGAGTACTTAGTTTTATATACTTTAAAAAGAGATGCTTGTGTGTGAGTCATAAATCACAGTGGGAGCAGAGTGGTCCCACCCATATGGTTCAGGTTTGATTCCCAGACTTGGCGTCATGCAGTGGTGAATGAGAGTTGAGTTGAATTTAGACTGCGAGCAGTCTCTCTTTTGCTCTGGAATTGTTGAACTGTCAATGGCCGAAGCTGCAGGTTGAAAAAATTGTGGGCGTTGGTTAGAGTGAAAATGGTTTCATATTGCGGTTTGGAACCCTGGGGCTCCAGTGACGGAGTATTCTTATTGGTCGATCTCGGGAGATAAATGTCAATCAACTCTTAATTTCACGGTAATTTGGAGGCTGTACTCGGACTTCTTGAAAATCAAGATGTTTTGGCTATTCTGCCCACATTTTTCTTCAAAAGCTTTATTAATCAAAGTTTCAATGTTGCAAAAGGTGTGATTATTATCGCAAGGATGCTCCAGCAATCCGATTATCGCTAAATTGTAGAAGTAGTGTACTCTAATTTACAGCTACCATTTTCCGATTTTATATCACTAAGATTGTTACCTATTTTATGATTTAAGTCTCTGATTCTACCTATTTTACGGCCGATTTACGATTTACTTTAGATTTTCATTCTCCTATTCTACGATTTTACCGAAGACTCTTAAGAATTTAATGATTCTTCTGATTTTACGTTTTCATTTTCACCTTAACATGCTTTGGAAAATATTCAACAATTCTTTCGATTCAAAGCAGTCTTCAACACTAACAGTTACTTTCTTACTAATTTGTCCCTTGGGCAACTAGTTTTGTTTTTTTTTGGTTCCCCATGGTTTTTTTTTTGGGTTGCCCACCTTCTAAAGACCTGTTGCCCATTAAAACTCAAAGGAGCCTTGTAAAAATCTCAAATTTGTGTAAAATGTGAGTAAAATTGGTTTGAAAGAGCAGCCTGACTCCTGCTGTGTGTCCATGGTGTTGTAGAAGCCTTCACAGTTTTGCTTTGACTAGCATTATCTTTAAGCAATTTTCCTTTTGTATAAGAGATCAAGGGAGATTCTTTGAATATCTCTCTGAAATGAGGCTGGTTTTGAATTAATTGTCATTATTTTGTCCAATAGTTTGTTCTTTAAGCCTTAAAAAGTTGGTTGAAATTGCTTAAAAAAACCGTAGAATTTTCTTGTGTGCTTGTATTGTTCCTCCTTCCAATCTGTTTTGAGGTTTGTACATTGTACCAATCTATTCTTAACAGAAAAATAAGTGACAGCAAAGTGTAAATGTTGTTTTAATAATTTTTTTTATTGTATTTTTGGTGACTACGTCATATTGCTAGTCACTTTCTTTGTTGCAAATCAAATCGTTCTGCAAAATAAATTATTAGCCGAACAAAAACTCTGATTGCCCAATCGGGCAAGTGTTAGAGTTGTTTTACTTGCCCACGAATATATTTTGCGGAATGATTTCCGTACAGGTCCCTACTTTATTATGCATGCAGAATAAATAAATTATTCATTCGCGCTATTGTTTTGTAGAACAATATGTATACCCAAGAGAACCGAATATATACATGGGTAATTTGTACTTACGGGATGAATAAAAACGGATCTCATCTTTTCTCTCCGTCCCTCTCTCTCTTCTTTCCCTTCATCGCCCACACCGTTATTCGTTTTTGTCTCAGCTTTCCTCTTTCTATCTTTTCGTCTTGTTCTTATTTCCAGACCCCGCTCGGCTTTTTCGTCCATTTTATCCCATGATATGTCACTCGCAGCTTGCCTTGAACTCCGACTCACTGTAAACATCTGGATTACTTGTCCCTGTTCTTTACCACTGAGTTAACGTGTCAAGTTGCTAATTCACACCTTGAAAATGACATTTATTTTGAATTCTGGCTGACTATTTACATAACAATGATACGTAATTATATACACGTGCCGCGCCGAGCACCTACAATCGAACTTACACTTGTATGTCACCATTAAGAGATCCTGTTTTACTACTCTTGAAACAACCCATCCCTTTAATAATGCTAACCGTAACCCTAATTACGACTAAAGGCACTGTTTAGGCTTAAGGTTAGTCCCTGTGATAGTTTTAGGTTTTCCAGTATTGCTGTGAACTGTGACCTGCTTTTCCTTCATGCCCCGTGCGTGCGGCACACTTATAAGTTCACTGCGTGGAAGAGTATACCAGGCTTAAAGTCTGATTGGTGCATCTTTCATGGGAAACTTTCATGCACGATTTCATTGCAATTAAAATCGTTTCATATTTCCCTTCTTTTGAAGCAAACTTGTGTCTTCGTAATAATCAAGATGGCTACCGAAGTAAAAGGGTCACAGCAATGGAAGATTTGATCATTTGGAAATTGTCGCTGCTTTATAGCCTTTCCAAAGTTGCGCATAGAGTGGTGCAAAGAAAACAATTTACTTTCGTCTTCCGTATCCAAAACCTGTGTGAAAACGCAGTCAGTTGGCAAAGACAAAGTACCGCATCGTGAGATGGATCTGTTTCGCGATGCTCAAGAAAAAATTGCAATGGATAGCCTTCAATCCGCCAGAACACATATTAATTTTCTGACCGTAAACTTTCCTTGAAAAAATATTAGCCCTAGCTACCTGTGGCCGGAAAGTTTACAACTGCCTACAAGACAAGGGCTAACATCATCTCACCGCAGTTAACCATCGCCTAAACTTCGTCGACCCAGACAAACGAGCCCACAGCAGGGCATTGAAAAGACATGATGGGGAGTGAAACGAAGTATGCCTCGTAGGGGAACATCCATGGATCTCTACCAAAGCTATTTACTTGGAAGTATCATTGAGCATATTGCCGATCTCTACAAAGAGCGATAAATCGCAAAATCCCTCTAAATGCACCGTTCGTGATCCTAAATACAGGAAAGGAAGAAAATATACACTTTGCAGTGTCTCGGCGAATTTTTAAGCAGACAGGAAGAGCAATTTCCCGATAAAAAGAGCAGGTAGCCATTAAATTTCTTATGACAGTACTTTTACTTAGTTTGTTTGTTATGTTTGCGAATCTGAACCCTATTACAACGATTGCTTGAAACTCCACTTCTTGCGCTTATTCTGAAACTGAAAAATGGGTAAAATTGCAGGAAAAGTGCCGAAATTGCAGGAAAAACTGTTCGATTTTCCGTATTTCAGACAGAAGTTCGACCGACTTTTTTTAAGTCCATATAGACTTAGAAAAAAAACCTTTAGAAAGAAAGAGCAAAGCGCCACAATCCCAAAGGACGTCTATTGTTATCGCTATTGTTTTCTTGAAACAAAGGAGTGTATGCATAATGAAGTAGGGACCTGTGCGGAAATCTTGCCTATTTTGCTTCCCCCAGGCAATCGGGCAAGCGTTAGTGTCAAACACTGCAAAGGTGTCCAAAATAATCAAGCAACAGTTGGCTTTGCGAAAGGATTGTTTTTCCTTTGTTGTTTCACGAGAAATTAAAGATCCATCATCATCTGCGGTAGTCGAAGACTTTGATTTTGAACAGTGCTCAAGGTGTGTTGCAAAATTTGCTTGAATATACCTTGGTGATATTGCTTCCTTTGTCCTGGGATATCTGTTACTTTTTCACATAAGGAGAAGGCGAGTAACTTTGTAATGTAGTAATTCCAAGCTTCTCTAAAGTAAAGTTCAGCGAAGCCTTTCTTCTCCCTTCCGACATGAGACGTTAAAAATATTTTCCATTCTCACATACGATGTATTTGGTTGTTGGGCTTCTGAAGGCTCACCGGTGCCGCTTCTTGATGGTAAAGTGCCATAAATTATTTTGAAGGAACTCTTTATACATAAACGGCAAAAATCAGACATGGACGCCTTTTTATTTGTTGCTGGTTTTTTGGTGTGGAATATTATTCAACAAACATTACACATAATTTTCGGCAAACGGCCATTCCCACAAGAATATTTTTCCAATGGGCATAGCAGCAGGATGATGAGAGCTGTCAATCTGTTACTGGGGTACCAATTAAAAATGCAATATGAAGCCATTGCGTCTCTCTTTTCGCTCTAACAAACGCTTGCGGTATTTACGATCCACAGTTTCAGTCATTTGAAGTTTTTGTTTGTCTCAACGATTTTAGAGCAAAAGAGAGACTGTTCCCAGTCTAAGTTGAATTTGTTGGTTTTCTCTACTCTTCTCTGAGAGGTTTTCCTCTGTGTACTC